>NC_056739.1:997905837-998175837 GCF_019279795.1 Protopterus annectens
ACCTTTTAGTCTACACTACATTCCCAGTGACTGCAAGTGTATGTCCCCTACCTGTATTATTACACTTGCCACCATACATTAGGTTGTGCCATGGGTTTGGCTAGTTCAGTATATGCTTGACCTATATCTGACATACTAACTGTCCAGGATGCAGATGTTACTGCTACATATTTCTTGTTTGCATTTATATTTCTTCATCTACATATCTGGGATGTTTTCACATGACATTTTCACTTCGATTTGTACAGAACCCTGCATTTCTTGACACACACTCACATTTCTGGGGAATAATTACATGCTACACGTGTGCCAGGTTTACTTATTCATGCCAGCCAGCAACTGACTATTGTGGACTGTATATATGTTTCACAGCTACTAGCACTTCCATCACCCACTTTATATGGGACTGCATAAATCTGGGTTGCCAGCACATTTTCAAACAGTACTGTTTGTATAATGCAAGGGTACAACTACATTTCAGACTCTGTGACACAGACACACTCTGGGTTTTAGACCTTTATTAATGATATTGCACACTTTTCCACAGGCTCACTCCTTTATTTGTTTTAACGGTGTTTAAGGCAGACATGTTCAAGACATATTATACCTTTATTAATAGGTTAGAACAATCTTTTTTCAGGCTCACTCACTTATGTTATATGACAGTTCCTGCAGAGATATTATTCCAGACATATGTTACCTTTCTTAATGGGTTACTACACTCTTTTTCTGCCTCTCTGACGTTTTTATCTGACAGTACATACAGAGGACTTATTCAGGCAATTCTATCGCTGCTTTATTGGACTAAAACACTTTCTTTCATGCTCTCTCCCATATTTTATATAACAATACATGCAGAATGATTCATAGCACGGTCACCTGCAGCTGTAAAGTAAATGAAGGGATAGTGAGACATATCTATCCATTATACATACTCCATTATCAATTCTTACATACTGCATGCCATGGCTACATACTCAGTTGTGGGGCATTCTGCATCCCATAGGCCGCCTGTATCCACTGGTTCAGGCAGTCCTGCTTTCGTCTCTTCAGGTCTGCATGGTGGTGACGGACCTGCTCACCAGTCTGAGGAACACCTGTGGCACTGGTGAGGTCATGAGCTAACCAGTTCCAAGCCTCTGCCTTGTACTCCATCCCTTGAAACTAGCCCTGCAGGAGTCTTGTCTCGTGACGGTGGACAAGGAGCCAAACCATGTATTTGGACTCCTCTATGCCCCAATGTTGCGCTCAGAAGCGTGAACCCTCTCCTGCACCTGCCATTCTGACTGCAAATGTGAGCTACAATCATTTATGGCGAGTATTCCCACCTATGGGGCTTAAATATGCTGCATTTCCTGCACTTTTTTGTGATTGGCAGTTTTGTAAAATTCTCGGCTGACTGCAGACCTGCTTAGTAGTGGTTAAACTACCATTCGTAAGTTTATGTATGTTAATAGTGGCTGCTTCCCCTATGTTGTCATGGCTTAGTGGTTCTGTACTTTGATTATGATTCAAAGGGTCCTAGGCTTGAACCTTGTCATTCTTTTATTTTAATACTGTCTAGACAGGCTAGGGGGTGTGGCTGCGTTTAAGCAACTTAGCTCTACGTTGCTCCCCGGTGCCCTGGTTGGCGTGGCGCACACATCCGCGCAAACACATTGCACTGGGTAAAGCGCTTTTAAACTTTGGGCAACTTTATTGTGCTGGGTACAGCGCTATTATACTATGGGCAACTCTCTTTAGCTGGGTGAAGCGCTATTAAACTATGGGCAACTCTGTTTAGCTGGGTAAAGCGCTATTAAACTATGGGCACCTCTGTTTAGCTGGGTAAAGCACTATTAAACTATGGACACCTGTGTTTATCTGTGTAAAGCGTTGCTTAACAGCAGGCTATTATATATCTGGGTCCTTTAAAAATATATATTTTGTTCACTGATACATTGGCCATGTCACTGCTTTTAATAAAATTTTAATCATATATGTCTGGTATTATTTCAAATACTGATTTAAAACATAAATAAGAAGGGGAGTGGTGGGACTCAAACCGTGAATGCCTTCTCTTTGTGCATGTGCTCTACCATTATGCTATTGCAATTTGGTATGATTTGCATAAACATTCTTTCTTATGCTTTTCCATGTCAGAATTGCTAACTCTAGCTAAGCAATGGGAATACCCGCGCACACCCATGCAAATATGGGCAGCTATATCATGAATTTAAAAAAAAAATAATTATTTACTTTATATAAGTGTGATGGGGGTTTACAGTGTCAGTGAGTGTGGTGTTGGGGTGCAAGTACATTTGAGCGAACTCGCTCTTGTGTGTTGACATTATGCTTTTTAAAACCTTGCAGGGGCATGCACATTTAGACTGCTTGGCAATCGGACACGCCCCCTGCTTTCCTACTCAGTCCGTGTAAGAGTTACGGTTGAGTCAGCATGCCCTCATGAATATTCATGGCACGCTGACGTCAAACCATTCAACTGCAGCTTCCAAGTAAGACTTATTGTTATTATTAGTGAATTATTAGTGAATCCGGGGGTGATTTTTTTAATAGTAATTAAGGAAATTATCTATTATTTTTTTTAGCTCACGTTTGTACATAAATATAGTTTTAAATGTTATGCATATGCAGATTTGTTTGGAATGATGGTAGTTTTAGCTGTTTTTTTTCTTGATAACATAGTAGTAAATTTTGGTATTGAAATAGATGCTTTATTTCATTGTCTGAAGAAGTTTTAGGATTAAAGAATTCTCTGTCCCCATTAAAATAACTAGTTTTGCAAATCCTGAAGGCAGTGGTTTCTTTACTTTTTTACATTTCTAATGTTGTTTTAATGACATAAAAGACTGCAGCTTACTCACAATATCACAAATCCCAGCTAGTTGCATGTTAATCCCTATTCCCAAAAGCTACCTTCTCATGCTATTAAGAGTAGAACTGCCTTCCGGAATTGGTATGCTCCCTCACCCCTGCCTTCTAAACTGGTATTTATTACTGCTGTCTAGATAACATTCATTTCATAGAGGGTCTGGACTGGCAAATCATCTGATTAGCTTCATGTTTGCCAAAACTGGGTCTTTATTTCGCATATTATCTCTTTGTCATCTCAAAAATTATAGTGAAACTATTTTATGACTTTGGTAACATGGGACAAAGGCTACTGCAGGAGCTTTTATTTCTTCACAGAAAACAGTAATATTATTATTTATTATTATTATTATTATTATTTATTTTAACCAAATTAACACATTAGGCAAAATAGCATGTTATTAGGGGTGACTAAGCAGCTCTGTCCAAGTGACACGCTTAATTAAAATCATAGGAGAAACTTCCTTACTGCCACAGTCCTAGAGCTTACAGAAATTAAATGCATACTCACTTAGCATCACAGGAGTTAATTAAAGGACTATTCATGTTGCAGCCATACAGAGTGCAATAATCATTGTGTATACCGTTGATTTTTTGTGAACTTTCCAAAAACATTTGTGATTTCAGTAAATATTTAATTTATTTTTTTGCAGTGTTTGCACCCATTGTCTGTCAATCATCAGCCATCTATATTGCCAGTTGGTCCATTTGCTCCCCATTACTGGAATGAGAGTCAGGTGGGAGGGGCTATCATCCATATAGTAATTAGGGGTGATTGGAGGTGTGCTGCTTGTTTTTCTGGTCCCTAGTGCATGTACTTATTGAGGTGTAGCAGAGGATCATTCAATG
Source organism: Protopterus annectens (assembly GCF_019279795.1). Lineage (NCBI taxonomy): Eukaryota > Metazoa > Chordata > Ceratodontiformes > Protopteridae > Protopterus > Protopterus annectens. The sequence continues at coordinate 997,909,558 of NC_056739.1, forward strand.
GGGTAGCAACCGAGGATATTCCCTTACTTCCAAAAGGAATATTCCTTCCAAGCACTCCTCTCCCACCCCTTGAAGTGAGCTTTCCGGTATCCACCAGGAAGCTAACAATGTCCAGTGCATCTCTGAGTGTATGTGACCTCTCCCACCCCTCTCAGAGAGGGGTGAGCAGGCCATGCTCCTCCACGCCTCCCCATCCCTTCCTGCCCCCTCCTGTGCCAGGCCTACTACTCGAACCCTAGTCACCTAAGATACATTCAGGAAAATGTTTAATTTATTAAGTTAAATGGTACCTATTTTTCTTGTGTACTTATTGCAGTTACACGTGTATTTGCTATTTTGTATGCTGCAACAACTAAATTTTTGTAGAGTAATAAAGCAACAATAAGAGGTTTCAAATAAAATAATGAAGTTTATTAAACACAGAACATAGTAGTCACATGTGCATTGGGCTTAATCTTTCAAAGGAGAAACACAGCAGTGAAATCACATGGATTATCTAGTAAAACACAATTAAAACACAACCAGTAAAAAAAAAATCAGACTATGCATAATAAATTAGTTAATAAGGTACTTCAAATACCAATCTCTCTTGTGTTCAAGAGGTTTTAAAATATTATATTTCTTGAGTTAATATCTTTAACATTACCCCGATAACCAATTTATGACTAACACGTTTATTTATTTATTTATTTGTTTGTTTGTTAACTGGGTTTGAAGACTGATATAACTGCTGTACCATTTTCAGGATCTACCCAGGATTACAGTCAAAATCAAAATTTGAAGGCAAAGTAAACCATTAATAACATCAAAAGCAAACAAAACATTACAATAATGTTGTCTCATTGTGCTACGCACAGTATTTTACAATGGATAAAAAAAGCAGAAACTTCAGCAGTACAGCAAACAGCACATTAATGTAATGTTATTTCAGTACAGCATGTACACTGTTGTACCATGAGTATCACCTGATCATAGAAAATGGACATAGAAGTAGGAAAGTAACAGAAGCAGAGTTTGTAAAGGATGAGCAACAATCAGACTGGTGTCCTTAGAGACTGGTAGGGAAGAGGGATTACTGATATTTGCTGTGTTCCCATTTGAGGTTAGTATGTGAGAGCTCAACTGTAGAATCAAAGCAACCAATAAGATCTAAGAATGTGGTGAGTTGCTACCATTATGTTATGGCTCCATTCAGTAGCAATTGCATTGTGCCTGTATGAAAAGTTAGTTAGTTTCTTAACTCAAGTATGAATCTTTTGAAGGGCAGTGTGTTCTGTGATTGCTGTCCACACTTTGGGAGCAAGGACTGAAAAGGAGTGTTTGGTAGAATTTAAATTAATTTAGAAGGTCTGAAGATTTAGGGAAGATGCAGAGAGACAGCTTAAATTATAAGAAAAGGTACTAATCCTGCTTGGTGAGTATGTCACACTCTCCAGATTGAAGAGTTTTTTTTTTTAAATGTGGTCAGTGATAGTCCCTTCTCCACGAAATGGTTTGTGAATCTGTAGGTGGTGTTAACTGCTGTTAAATTGCTGTAAGATTCTTTTTTTTGAGTCACACTCTTCTGGGAGTCCATATTCCGGTTGTGGTAGTAGGATTCCCTTACCAATGGCGGCAATGCTTTCCCTTCAGTTAGATTTACTGTTCATTTCGTAATGTAGAGTACTTTCTGTTATTTAGTAATTGTACATTCTCATATGGATTTATGACAATCCATTAGCATTAGCATGGTTATTATTAGTGTCTTTGAATTTAGTATCATAGCAGCTTATCTCTAAAAGTATGCTATTTTACTAAATTTATAGAACTAAGATCTTATTTTACATTTGCTTAAAACTGTAGCAGCTTTTCTGCTGTGAGTTTATTAATGCAGTTTTATCATAAAATATTCAGGGCTCTATTCCAAAAGACTTGCTCTCAGTGTAAGTGACCACTTGCACTGAGAGCAGGTGTTATGGAATAAGAACCATGTTGTCAGTCTGGTTATAGATAGACCTTACACTGAAATAACTTACTTACACTGACAGCAAGTGTTTCAGAATCAAGGTAGACTTACACTGAGAACAACTCTTATGGAATCTGGCCCTCATTGTATTATGCAGTACCCGTTAAAGTCAATTTTCTGAAATCAAGACCTACCAAACTGTGTTTGCCTATCTCACATGTGCAGATATAAGCATAATATTTGGGTTTTACCATTGTCTTCAGGGGCCACTCTCTAATTAGACATTTTTAATATGATGTTTGGCTTTTCAGGAAAGTCTTTCTTTCAGGGCAATGTCAAAAATAGCACATAACAATATCACTGCTGTACCCAGTACAATATTTTGTTTCAGCTATGCTCCATCTTGGTTGAGTCCTTGATTTATAGTAACTTTTATTCATGTGATGCAGTACTAAACACAGTAACTCCTGTTGTCCAGAATTTACATCACTGTCCATTTCTTCTGAATCAGTTTTGTTGCCTGTAGTTTCCTAGTTTATGTACATTAGTTGCATTCAGTGTACTTTTCTGCATGATATGTTAACCATCTGTATTTTACCACACCTTCATTTATACACTAAAGTAATATAACATATCATAAGGAACTTCTGGCGGCTCTTTACGCAAATCACTAATCACTGGTATGATGTGATGGCTTGCCGCTAAGAAAAAATACGTAGCTCTGTGAGTTTACAACATTTATTAATAGCGCTCTCAACCACTTCCTGCTGCAGTGGAACAGCAACTCTTCTACTAGTTTCCATGGAAATCGCAATGTTCTTTCTCTAGGTTCATGTTACATGTTCTTTAACAGCAATATTTTTTCATATCCTTTCATATTTATGTCTTACTCAAGCCTGCTTTCCAGTACCTCAATAACCTTCATTCAACATTAACAATGTTCTCCTGAATGCCCAGATATAGTTTCACCTATCTATGAAATTTATGCCATTCAGTAATAGTTTGATTTATGAATGGCTTAAATGTTTTTTAAAGTTTTTCTCTTCAATCATGCAATTTTGATTTTACCTTCTGTGCTGGCATCATACTTTGGTTTATGGCGGCTACCTTGTGACTAATACCTTGCGCAACTCACATTGTTTAAACTGCTTTTTCAATTAATCATTAATTAGCCTCTCCATCATGCAAAATATTGTCATGTCTTCAGAAAAAAAATCATCTTAATGTTAAAAGTCTCTTGTTAAGGAAAATAATTTGAGGAAATATATTTATTTATTTTCTTCTAATAGCATTTTATTAAAAAAAATTCAAAATACAACAACAAAGGCAACAACAAATAATACAACAACAGTAGCACAAACTATGGCAAACTCAGAATGTATATATATATCTACAACTATGTACATACAAACAATTACAGGAGAGAAAATATTTTATATTGAGAATTTTACTCTGAATCAATGTTATATTAATATAAAATTATACGCATTTGATAGAAAATTATTCAAATAAAAATGTAACCAGTTGACACAGCCTTAAGGTAACTACAACAAAACTTTGATACAAACAAATAGGTAAAACACAAATAAATTACAACAGAGATTAGCTCTTTCAGGATCTAATTAGTTGCTTCCTCAGATCAAAGTGCTTAAAACAAAACACTATTTGCTTATTCGAATGATACATGATATGTATGTGATATTATAGAGAAACATTGGGGTATATTGATGTGTGATGAAAGATGTAAAGATGTTTTAGGTGACAGCCCAAAGTTTTGTTACAAGAGTAACAAGTCTCTGAAGAGAATGCTGTGTTAAAACTGATTAATAGCATTCAGAGACTATCTGACAAGGTAGCTACACACCTATGTGGACCATGTTGTGTGTATCGACATATTAGTATTTGTGATACATTTGTGCATCCAGATACTGGTAAAGTTTATAAACTGAAATGTTTTTGCCACCTGTAAAAGTTGTGACCTGGTTTATTTATTGATTTGCAGTGTATGTCATAGTTTTTATGTAGAGAAAACCAACAGAATATTAAGGGAGGGTATATGTGAGCATGTATATAGCATTAATAAGCATGATATGAAAAATACTTTAACATATTATAGTGAGGGGTAACAATCATGTTTTTAAATTGTTTGTGCTTGAGTTGTCTAGAGTATCTATTAGGGGTGGTGACATTAGGACTTGGACAGAGTATATTAAAACAAAGTGGATTTTGGAGCTACAGAGTAGCTGTGCTATTTAAATAGTGTTTTGTTTTGCATTTTGATCTGAGTAAGCAACTAGTCAGGTCGTGAAAGTATTAAACTCTGCTCTATTTTATTTGTTTTTACCTATTTGTTTTATTAAAGTTTTGTTTTAGTTACGTTAAGGCATTGTCGACTTGCTATGTTTTTTTATTTGAATCTGTTTCTTTTACTGTATCCAGTCTTATCTGTAGTTTAGACTTTTTTGAAATTGATAGAAAATGTTATTTGACAAGGGATGTTAAGAATAAGTGCCAGATATTGAAACATAATAGAAAAAAAAAGAAAAAAAAGAGAAAGACAAAGAACATGAATGAAAGGGAAGTCACCAGGATTTCAGCCCATAAATCAAATATAAATGGTTGTAATTTGCTGCATAGATTAACCAAGATATCAAAACATTCAGTCCATGACATTTTTTGTTTTAATTACATCATATATTTAATTTGCTTTTTGTAAGTCATTTCTCATACTACCTCCTGTAGTTATCAAAAGAATCTGAAAGAAATTGTGTGAGTAGTTGTATTTTTTTCTGGATTATTCTGTTAAGGATATAATTGAAAAAAATCAGAATAATGTTTGATTGCTTTGACGTAAGCCTTTAAGAGAAGTTGCAAGCTTTTCTTGTCATTTGGTGGGAGTGCCACTGTGCCAAATGCCATGATTATCGGCTTTGTGCATATTATTACAATCTTAAAATTATAAAATATAAAAAAAGAGCTGTTCTCCACTGTTGAATTAGTTTAGGGTTGTGAGTACAATTAACAACAAGCAATTTTGATTTTACATTCTATGCTGACAGTGCACTTTGATGCATGGCTGTTACCATTTTATGACTAATACCTTCCTCAGATCACATTGTATAAATTGCTTTCTCACTTAATCATTAATTACCTTCTCCATCTTCCAATATATATTGTCATGCCTTCAGAAAAAAAAAAGAATCACTGAATGTTAAAATCTCTTGTTAAGGTAAACAATTAGTTGAGATGTATTTAATCTGATTTTTTTCTCTATAATCACATCTTATTAGAAATGTTCCAAGTACAACAAAGACAACAATAAAACAATACCATAACAGTAGCACAAACTATGACAAACTCAGCATGTATGTATAAATACTTACAATTATGTGCATACAAAAAAATGGCAAAGGGGAAAATATTTTATATTGAGGATTTTACTCTGAATCAAGATTATATTGATATAAAACTATAAGCAAGAAACAGAAAATGTAGTTTGATAAGGGTTCTTAAAAATAAGTGCTAGATATAGAAAAAAATAATAGAAAGAAAAATACCATGAATGAAGGGGAAGTTGCAAGGATTTTAGCCCATAAATCAAATATAAATGGCTCTAATTTGCTGGGTGTCACGACATTCAGTCCATGACATTTTTTGTTTTAACCACTTCATATATTTAATTTGCTTTTTGTAAGTCATTTCTTATAATACCTCCTGTAGTTATCAAAAGAATCTGAGAGACATTGTGTGAGTGACGTCATTTTTCTGGATTATTCCATTTGGAATATGATTGAGGAAAATCAGAATAATGTTTGATTGCTTGGACTTAAGCCTTTAAGAGAAGTTGCAAGGTTTTCTTGGCATTTGGTGAGAGTGCCACTGTGCCAGGTGCCATGATAATTGGCTTTGTTAAAAGTTTAACAGAAAAATTAAAACCGTTCCCCACTGTTAAATTAGAGTTGTGAGTACAATTAATATACTATTGAATAAATTACCTTATACTTATTTTAAAGAAACTAATAACTCAAAGCTGACTCTTGATGTGACCTGGCTTGGGCTAATTAGCATGACACACTCCTTCATACCTGCTAATAGACACAGGTCATGGCTACCTAACACATGACATTTAACTATCTAATTATAGGATGCATGAAACCTGATACTGCATGTCCCAATCTTTGAAAGTTAAACTGCAATTGTTAAAAAGACACCCCCCCGCCCCAGCAAATTCTGAACTTCACTGTTACCCTTTTAAAACATATTTATAGGGGGGTTTGCCCCCTGCATCCCCTGGCATAAAGAACTGTGCCCCTACATCCCTACTTCTCACATGTACTAACCCCAACATCACTGTACCTCAGAATAGGGGGAATACACTGACATACCAGAATCAAGTAACTATAACTCTCCTATTCACTCACACAGTGACACACACACACACACACACACACACACACACACACACACACACACACACACACACACACACACACACACACACACTCACACTCTCACTCTCTCACACACACACACACACACACACACACACACACACACACACACACACACACACACACACAAACCCTTACTTTGCTATTCTGAAATCAGTCTATAAAACAGAATGCCCGAGTCTCTTAAGTTCTTTTAATGTAAGTTATGAACTATTGTATTGTAGTTGTTTTATCAAGTGAATGAAATGTTGCAGGAATGCAACTTTTTTCCTGTTGGTACATTATATTACAGAAACTCAGACATTCTGTTTTGTGGATCAGTTTTGCAGTTTGCTTCACTACAGGAATTGTCTCTTCAATTGTTATATAATTGTTATATTTTGGATATAAAATACTTCTACCGACTTTCAAATGTAATGCAGTGAAGCTATTTTATGTCAAAAATATAAAGTCATATTTATTAATAGTAAAGAAAATTCAAAACAAGTTAACAGGTATCTCATTTTCTCATCACAGTATTGCCATGCAGGGTGGGCATTACAGGAAAATATACTTTCCACAGGTGGGGAAGTCCTCTGTCTACAGCATTAGACATCACAATGGCCCTGGGCAGTACATTATTTTCCTGTTGGGCATTATTGCTTGTTAAATGCATCATAAGTACAGTGCAGTTTGATATGTAGAGGCCAACACTTTGCCTCTGCATGTGGCTTAAGTCCCTTATAAACACAGCATGTATATATGTGTGATTCTGCCGCAGAAATAAGCAGGATTTTGCATTATAGTTAAAGTTAGCATTGCAGGCATTTATTATATCCTTTCCAAAAACAAGATGATGTCTGTTGGAACTACAAAGAAAATTTATCAAGTACCTAACTCTTGAATTGCCTTTGACTTACATAACAACATTGAAGAAACAACATCCATCTTCAGATACCTAGAATTAAGAGTTGATCAGTCTCTAAACCTAGTTTTCCACATAGACTGACAGCAAAAATAAATTTCCTTCTCTCTGGAGCAAAACAATCTTCACTTTTCTATTTCAGCCAGCCAGAGCAGCCAATAATGGCAAAGGACTTCTCCACCCTCAGCTAGATTATGAACTACACAGTTTTGCACCCGCATCCAAGAAAACAATGCCATCACACTGTAGGCAATCTCCAACAGCATCTGCTGATTCATTATATACTCATCACTCCATGAGTACCACTGTATCATCCTAGAAGAAGCTAAATGGCTATCTATAAAAGACAGATCTAACCTACTGTTTGGATCCCAACTTTGCAAACTACCAAAGCTCCATATATTTACAGCATTTGCAGCTAAAGTTAATTAAAAATTTTGCTCATACAACTTGAGACACTAATCACATTACACCAGTGTTCTAACTGTAGAACCAAATGTCCTAGCACTGCACATGCTAAGCCAAAAGCTCATGCTTAAACACACAAAATATCACGCACAATATGCCTATTTCCTTTCCCCTTCTATGCTCCTCTCACAGAATTGCTAAAGGTTGTCCCTCTATAGAAACCCATGTAATTATTGTAAAATATAGGTTCATAGGTAGGTACTAGGCTATTAGCCCTAGGGCCTATATAAGCCTAACCAAAAAGGTACCCTGGCTTCCGCCACCCAAGAAAATTATTTTCCTGTGCCCCTGTCGAGCAGAGCCACAGAAGTGATCCCTGGGGTGAATTTCCTACTTCCCATCCAATCATCAAGATTTTTTTTGAAGAGTGCTAATGAGGAGCTCTGTTAGACATAGATAGGTAGTCTGTTCCAGAGTATGGGAAGTCTCTGGGAAAGGAATTTATCCCTCCAGCATGTTCTGTTTATTGTGGTGACAAGGTTTAGGTCCTTAGAGCATGTAGCTCAGAGGGACTGATATTTCTTTAAGTAGAGCATGTCCAACAGCTCTGAGTTTGACATAGCTTTGTATGGTAGGCAGAGATTGCCTTTGAGTAGGTGATATGCGATGGAGTAAAGCTGGGATTTTTTGAGATGGTCTGCTTAGGGCATATGTTTGAGGCCGGTAATCCTCTTTGTGAGGTATTTCTGTGGCGTTTCCAGTTGTTGTAGATGTCTTGTGAGGTACCTACCAAAAGGGGCATTGTACTCTATAATGGGTTTAATGAGTGATGAGTAGAGGGGAACAATGGCCTCTTTTTTTCTGGATGAGAAACCTTTTGTGATGAGGTGAGCCACATAGAAGGATTTCCATACCACTGTGGCAATGTGATTATCAAAGGAGAGACTACTGTCCACCTGTGTCCCAAGGTCTTTTATCACACTTTCGGCATTAAGTAGACTATCACTTATGTGGTAGTTCATGGGTACAGAGTTTTTACCAAAGGGGATGACAATACACTTTTTGGCATTGAGCTTCAGGCCATGGCTTTGACACCAGGCATCTGTCTCAGTGAGGCCCTTTTGTAGTATGTCCACATTGGTTGGAGTTGCAATTATGGCTCTTAGTTTGCAGTCATCTGCAAACTTTGTTAGCCAAAGACCTTCTGTGTTAGCCTGTACTTCAGAGAAGTAGATACCAAACAGGAGAGGACCCAGGACTGAACCCTGTGGTACTCCACTTGTCACTGGTCTGAAGTCGGATTTGGAGTCTGCTACTTTCATAGTGTGGGTTCTGTCCGTGAGCCAGTTGGCAACCCATCTTGTGACATAGGGATTTATACCTAGTTTAGTGAGCTTATCTATAATTCCCAAGTGTGGGATGTTGTCAAAAGCCTTGGCGAGATCTAGAAAAGCTGTGTGAACCACCTTACCCTCATCTATGGCTTTGGTGACTGCTTCAAAGAAGTCAATCAGGTTTAGGAAACATGATCTGCATTTTACAAACCCAAACTGGGTAGGGTCCAAAGTTTGAAGATTACCAATGTCTTTGTTTATGAGTTCCATGGCCTTGCAGACCAGGCTCATCAGGCTAATGGGGCGGTAGTTCCTGCGGTCCGTCATGGCTCCCCCTTTGTGGAGTGGGATAACCATTGCGGTGCACCATTCAGTGGGCACAAAGCCTGAGGTCAGGCTATGATTGAACATGGTACTTAGGTAGGGTGCCAGCCTGGGATATTGTCAGGTCCCATGGATGCTGTGTTCTTGGCTTTGGAGAGTGTGTTTTTTACCTGTGCCTGTGATACAGGAACTTTGCATTCTTCCGGTATAGAGATGGGCCCTCTAGGGGGTGAGATCTAAATCTAGGGTTTAGGCAAGATCTTTTATATTGCATTTCTCTAGTATTATATTGGGTACACACAGCTAGGCTTATAAACACCTTCATGTCAATATCCCAGTAACTACTTATGAACCTATAAACCCATGGTCAAGACCATATAATAGAGTTTTCAGTATGGTCTTCTTATTTACTGTAATATATTTTTACAAGTGTTCAATGTTGCTAATCAGAACTACCCTGTTAATGCTTACATTTCTGCACTTTTTGTTTGTGAAATGTTTTGTATTTCACTGAGGCTGAGCCTGAAAATGATTAGTATTGATCAGTGTACTACCCTGATTAAAATATATATATATATATATATATATATATATATATATATATATATATATATATATATATATATATATATATATATATATATATTATATATATATATATATGTATATATGGATTTATATTATATCAGCTGAGTTTACCATATGACTGAGTTTCCAAAAACGTGAAATTAAAAAAAAAATACATTTTTTGCAGGGGGCAAGTTTCCCCTACCAACTCCAAGATCGCACTACACTGGAGAAAATAGTAAATTCCTCATTCCCCACTGTACAACGATCTGCATAGAAATGCTTCAATGGAGAATTTACCCTTTCCCCCACTGTAGTGCAGTGTTGGAGTTGGTATATATAATTTGTAGGGGTGTGGGTAGATTTGTTTTTGTTTTTTAATTTTGAATTTTTGAAAACTCTATTATATGTTCTTGACCATAGGTTTATAGGTTCATAAGTAGTTACTGGGATATTGACATGAAGGTCTTTATAAGCCTAGCTGTGTGTGCCCAATATAATACTAGAGAAATGCAATATAAAAGATCTTGCCTAAACCCTAGATCTTAGTTAGCAGTGACTGCTCATATCTAGGAGGGAAATAAGTGAAATCCCCGGCAGGAATGTATGGTTTCCCATTCAGTCATCTAGGCTACACTCAAAGGGTCATAAAGGCTCTTTGTTTGATGTGAGCTGGTAGCCTATTCCAGAGGAGTGCCATCCTCTGAGAGAAATATATGTCCCTCCAGCAGGTCCTATTTATGTTGCAGGCCAGGTTGAGGTCCCTGGAGTGAGTGACCTTTGTCCCATTTGACTTGCGGATGTGCAGCATTTCCATTAGGTTTAGATCTGAGACTACCCTGTAGACCAGGCAAAAGTCTCCTCTAAGTAGTCTGTACACTACTCAGTACAGTGACAGTGACTTCAGTCTGTCAGTGTATGACATGTGCTGGAGACCCTGAGTTTTCTTGGTTAGAAATCTCTGAAGTCTCTCAAGTTGCTGCGGGTGCCTTGTAAGGTACATACCAAAGGGAGCATTGTACTCCATTACTGGCCTGATGAGGGTCGAGTACTGGGGTGTTATGACCTCTTTCACTCTTGAGGCAACCCATTTGCTAATGAGCTGTGGAATGTAGAATGCCTTAATTACCACAGTAGACACATGGTGGTCAAAATTTAGGCTACAGTAAACTTGTGTTCCCAAGTCTCTCACTACTGAGTTGTTACTTAGGGTATTGTTATTTATATGATAGTCTGCAGGGATATTGTTTTTCCCGAAGGGGATGATAATGCATTTTGCACCATTGAGTTTGAGTCCATGGCTTTGGTACCAATCATCGGTTTGTGTAAGTCCCTCTGGAAGTATATTGATGATGTTTGGGGATTCAGTGATTGCATCTAATTTGCAGTCATCAGCAAACTTAGTCAGCCACAGACCCTCTATTTTGACCTGAACTTCTTGAGAAGTATATTCCAAACAATAGGGGGCCCAGCACTGACCCCTGTGGAACCCCACTGGTAACAAGTCTGCTGCTTGAGGTGAAGTCCCTAACTTTGACTGAGTGTGATCTGTCGGTGAGACAGTTAGCAACCCATCTGATGACATAAGGGTCAGTATTCAACTGGGAGAGTTTATCAATGATGCCTGAATGTGAGATTGAGTCAAAATTCTTGGCTAAGTCAAGGTAGGCTGTATGCACAGATTTGATTTTGTCTATGGCTCTGGTGATGTTTTTGAAAAAGTCCACCAAATTTAATAGGCATGACCTGCCTTTGACAAAACCAAACTTTGTCAGATCAAGGGTTTGGAGATCACCATTATCCTTATTTATACAATCCATGATGATTCATTCCATTGCCTTAGAGATAAGGCTGGTTAAGCTTATGGGTCTGTAGTTCCCAGGGTTTGTTGCTATACTCCCTTCATGAAGGGGATAGGGGTTGCTGTTTTCCATTCAGCAGGGACAAAAGCAGTACTCAGGCTATGGTTGGAGGGGTCTATATTAAAATCACGAAGAGGCGTTACATCAAACACTTCTTCACTGACACATAAAGACAGAATGCACTAAACTACGAATGGTCAAAATAGCAATTTCTTTCCCTGGGAAAGAAATCACTAGTACCAAATACACACACACACACACACACACACACACACACACACACACACACACACACACACACACACACACACACTACTTAAATAACTAAGCAGGGAGCATCACCCCCCACACTGCCCAATGTGGGAGGCTGTGCTCTCCATATTTCCCATAACTAAATATACCAACTCCGAGATCACACTACATTGGGGTAAAGGGCAATGCTATGGCTCAGGCCAAGTGATTTTGTTTCCCTGGGAAAAAATTGCTGGCCTGATCCTTCTCTATTTTCAGACTTCGGTCTTTATGTGTCGCTGAAGAGACGTTCGATGTAATGCCTCTTCACGATTTTAATATAGACCCATGGTTGGAGAGAGTACCTAATGGAAACCTCATGTTTTCAACCATTTAAAATGCAAACTGGGATGCCATCCGGTCCCATAAAGGCTGTCTTTTTGCCTAGGAGAGAGCATTAGTGACTTGCTCTTTGGGGATGCAAGGTGGGGGAGACATAGATGGAATGTTTTGAGGGGACAGGGGGTGAAATTTTCACCAAACCTGTCAGCTAATAGGTTAGCTATTTTTGCAGCATCAGTGTTTGTGATGCCATCCACAGCTAGTTCTGCACATGTCTGGTTCCTACCTTTTAGGTTACTGATATAGCTGAAGGATACCTTATTGTTATCCTTAGCTATGGCCACTAATTATTTTTTAAATGTTGCCCATAGAGGATTTTACAATATCACCACCCCAGTGTTGCAGGCTGTGAAGTTGAAAACCGGGGGGGGGGGATATTGTAAATTTGACTGAATCAATGAAATCAAATGGATTATTGAGTTAAGGGCTGATAGGGCTCCTGGCTTGAATTGTGTTGTACCTCTTAAACCCACCCTGAAGAGGCGGAGAGTTCATTATTGAGATTCTATTGGTTGTTGCTGTTTTTTAAATATTGGTTTTGATGCTTTGTTAATTGTCTGATGAAGGGTTTTACCTGAAAGCGCTTACCTGTTTTTGTTGTTTTATTAAGGAATTTATCATTTTATGTATCAGCCTGGTGGTCCGGTGCTTTTTGTTTGGGTATTATTTGTTTGCTCATGGAGAGGAGGGTGCTCTTCCAGAGCTGGGACCTGTCTTATTTATTCTTAGACAACAACGTTTTCCTCTTGTTGTATAACTTTTTAATGCTAGATGTCCACCAGGGAAACTTGTTTTTTCTTGAGGATCTTGTTTTGATCCTATCAGGTACAGCTGTGTCAATACATTTGTATAAGTGTTTGTACAGGGCATTTGTGTATACCTTAGTATAGTTGTCAGTGCCACCTGTGGGAACAGGAGCTTGGAAATTATTTATGCTATACCTTAGGAGGGTATAATTAGCTTTGGTGAAATGTTTTAGCTTGATTTCACCTAAGAGGGGTTCATGTGTTACAGCTACTTCAAATGTGACTGATTTGTTATCAGATTTAATCAGTGAGGGTCCTATACTTTTGGTGGTGAAATGGTCACCCATGTTGGTGAGGTCCAGGTCAAGAATATTTGAGCCCCTTGTGGGGTTGCATGCTATTTGTTTCAGGCCATTAGTGTTAAGTAAGTCCAGGAACCTTTGTGTAAGCATGTTGGTACTCATATAAGTTTCCCAGTCAGTGGAGGGATAGTTAAAACTGTCCATGACTATAGAGTGTTTGGCTGTAATTTGATTGACTGATGTAGGTCCAGATAAACAGTGTGGCAACTTGGTTCATTGAAGGAGGCCTACAGCTAATGATGACTTGAATGGAGGGGGGTCTTACCCACAGTTATTTGAACATGAAGTAACTTCATGGAGTTTTCCTGCTTAACCAGTCTAGAGGTATATTTATCGTTGATGAAGATAGATACTCCTCCTTTTTTGGTTCTCACATATTAATTTTGCGGTCTGAAAATGTGGAAGGCATTGTAGCCTTGCACAGCCGGAGTGCTCTCTGGATCTCTGAACCAAGTTTCTGTGACTGCACAGACATCAGCAACCTCCAGGAAGAGGAGTACTTCCAGAGAGTGCAGTTTCTGATTTAACCTCCTAGTGTTTAGCAACATAACCTTTAATTTATTTGTGAGTGATATTTTCACAACAGAAGTTTTGTTCTTGAGACCTTGCCTAAAAAAGATACTGGGGGAGGCAAGTGCCTTAGCCAGTAAACAAAAGCCTAGAGGTGACAGGTGAGGACCATCTCTGGCAAAGCAGCATGGTCTATCAACCATATGAATTTCAGTTTCTGAAAACTTTCATAATTCACAGAGTAGGGAACTGCTTATGAATATATTGAGAAAATTGTATGATATAAGAGGACCTTAACCTTGAAAAAATAAAATTCAGTTGCACTTATTTGAAAACTGCTTTCTTTCCAGTAGCTAGTATGCGTGTGAATGTGAGACAGAGAGACAATGCAAAGTACTTATCTGATATGAGGAGAAGCTATGCACGGTGATCAGAATGTTTTGGTTCTAGCAGCTTGACTTGTGAACAATTATGCAGTGTCAGAATGAATCAGCAGATATAAAAGTATAAAAGATCAGAGGTTTGTTAGATAAATGAACTATCTATTCAGAGAATTTGGAAATATACAAATATTGATAGACAGAAGTTTTGCAGCCAGAAAAGTTGGTGCTGACAAAGATGTACTGTCAGCCCCAGGTTGTATTCTTTGAGACTGCTTAGCTGTATTTCATGATAGAATAGCAGAACTAATAAACTACTATAACAGTGTTAGGTTGTAGACACTTTTTAATAAATTTGTTTAAAATTATTCTGCTAGTGTTTGATGTAGCATTCTTTATGTATGCTATGTGTGCTGTGATTAATTGCCTTGCTTCAGAATTGTATTATTGAACATAGAACATTACATGATTTACATTCACAAATGTATTATGTTTGCATTCGAAAAGAATTGAAAGCCATATATTTTTCTCCATAAATGAAAAGATGCAACCTCTATAAAGAATTCCTGCCTAGATTAAGACAGAATAATATATTCATTGTCAATGCTGAGCAGTGTTATTACTCCATAAAAATAAAATGGAAATCATAGTTTAGTACAAACTGTCAAATGCTTATTGAGATAAAGCCTCCTGTAAAAAGATACCTGATGCAGCTTGCCCAGGCATTTCACAGGTATAGTCTGTTAAGTAACATTATATGTATTTTACCTTATGAGTGGGCATATCCCTTAATTTTTGGTGAAGAATGCAGTATTTATCCAGAATATGATCTTAGCGAGGTTTCATTACATCATAGCTAAAACTTGTAAATCCTTTTCAGTGTAAACCACTTTTTCTGACACTTGAAATAAGCCATAAGCAACAAGGAGCAAATGGTCTATCCAAATTCAACCTTGAGTTGAATTTAATTCCTTTAAAATGTATTTGCCAAAAATAATCCACAGTTTATTATCACAAAGCACGAACACAAACTAAAATGACAAGCAAGGAAACAGACAGACGAAATATGTAGCATACAGAGTTTCCTTGCTTGTCATTTTAGTTCGTGTTTGTGCTTTGTGATAATAAACTGTGGATTATTTTTGGCAGTCATTGGAACTTATTGGTGTTTTCCAAAGGCATTTTTGGAGGTATTGTGAAGTTAGTTCTATTCTGTTAAAATGTAGTACTAGTCAAAGTGCAATATTTGTCCGATATCTTAGTATGCTTCTTTGAAACTTTTACTAAGATCTGCCAAATAGTGATTGTGATATTGCCTCATACTTATATGTACCAAATGTATGCATATGTGGGCATTTTATAGTCTGCCTTGTTGCTCTATATACTGTTTCCATTATGAGTGAATATATCACTTCTTTTCAAAATGAGAACTGTAGCACATGTCCATAATTCATATGTGCTGAGTTGTTATTACTACAAAAGTTAAATGCTATATTCATTTTATAAAAGTGACTTAAATAATGTAACCCTCAATACCTCAAAATGTCTCATCCAAATTCAGTTTTTAGATGAATTTGTGCCTTTCAAGATGGAATGCCAATTGTAGATACATTGTGTTCCTTGGGTACCAAGGACATTTCATGAGTTTGCTATTGAGAATTATAAAAGATTGATTTAGGTGTTGTCCCCTAGTTGCAGGCATCAAATGCAGGCTTACATAGGAATATTTTTGTGGCAGTGTGGCAAGTTACTGTATACTTCATTTTTGCAATAGGTGGTTATGACTTTTCTTTTAGGGTTAGGAAATACAATACATTCTAAGGCAATATCTGTTATAAACTGGCATTGCTTCACAAGTAAAAAAGACGCATATATACTTTGTCTCATTCCTATCACAGTTAATATGCTAGAACCTCAAAAATATGTGAAATAACATGTATTACTTGAAGATAGAGCTATGCACAAGTCTTTGCATCTGCTTCTATTTTTTATCATTTTCTTATATTACATTTGTTTTGTTCTGAGTGTTCTGTTCTGTTGGAGTTTTAAGAGGTCTTAGCTGGGGTCAATTAGAAAAGTTAGCAAAGAATTCCTTTGCAAACAGTGAATAACATCATTAGTGGGGGGAGCTGAGAAATGGCATTCCTCATTTCGCTTCAATTATTTGGAGGCATCTCCATTTAGGAGGAGTGCTTGTTTGATTTGCTTGCTGTACTCTGCCTCAATATTGCTGATCTTTGTCTGCATTTTTATTTTTCCCACCCACCTCCTCAGCTGTTGTATTCTTAAATTTAGTGGCTTTTGAGTTGCTCACCCCTACTATAAATCGGATTTTGGACACTCCTCCCAGTCCCATCTCATCAACGTATTCTACTGATTAGAGAGAAATCAATTGGAAAAACCCACCACCTTACTTTTTTAACCTTGAATTATCTTCTGTTTCCTCCCTTCCCATGTAACTTAAAAATGCACTTTATTCATCTGCTTTTACTGTATTTGTGTTTCTTTCTACTTTATTACTTTATTTTGCTTTTGCTGCTTGTTCTTAAAAGTGTTCGGTTGCATTTATTTTGCTGCATTTATAACTGCTTGTTAGTAGCCTGATTAAATTGACACTGTTATTCTAAGCCTCTTAGTTTTGGTATAAGAACTTGGGCTTCAGGCCAGTTATTTTACATTAAGAAGGTTTGTGGTCTACACTCTTGTGGGAGGAGATGGTAGCCTCTGCCCTACTGAGCTGGAAATTGCTGGTTGAGGGCTTATTGTGTCTGTTATTCTGAAAGTGTCTTGTTTCTGGTTTAAGCACTTGGACTCCAGACCAGTTATTTTACATTAGGAAGGTTCATGGTCTAGACTCTTGTGGCAGGAGAGTGTAGCCTACACCCTTCTAAGCTTGAAATGTTATTCTAAGTGTCTTTTGTCTGGTTTAAGCACTTGGGTTCCAGGCCAGTTATTTCATACTAGGAAGGTGTGTGGTCTACAGTCTTGTGGGAGTATTCTACTGAATTGCTGCTTTATTTAAACTTTTTGCTTTTGTGACTGCAATTTTCTGCACTTTGAATTTCTAGTATGTATGCATTTTATACATAGGCTAGATTCAGACTTGTTAAGTCTAGACTATTTGGTATCATTTTAGCACTAAAACCAGCTATCTTATATTAAGAAGGCTCCCCTGCAACATTGTGGCAGAAGTGTGCAGCCAAGAACCCATATGAGTTGGGGATTGCTGGAATAAGGCTCATTATTGGGCTTTCCTTTTGCTTACTTTGTTTAAAAATCATTTAACTTTGCTTGTATTTAAGTGTTGTATTTGGATGGGTTTGCCGGAACTGCTCAGAGACTGGTGACTTTTTCCAGAGATCTGGAGTAAATCAGAACTAAATCCACGGCATATTTTGAAATTTGGTTGCTTTGTTTAAAATCGTTTAACTTCACTTGTATTTAAGGCTCATGTTTGCACATAGCTGTGCATCATGTAATGGGGTTTAGCACAGCTGTGTATAGCTGTTCATAGAAGCAAATGCCTAGAAAGACAATTTTGCCTAGATATCTGTCAAGGAGCCCTCCTAAGCTCCCCTACTTCACTGTGTGTAACACAGTTGTGCACTGCTACCTGTGAGCAAAATCTGGTCCATCTAGCCCACTCTCGACTATTTACTACAGAATATACCTGCCATAATGGGTGGACAGTTTCCCACCATTTCTCCAGCTAGCCTGACTGATATGGGCATCCTGAGGCAATGTGGCAATTGCCTCGTGTGTACTGGCAACCAATTACTCCTGAAACAAACAAATACAACATGCAAGAGATGTATCTATACCATGAATTTGGAATCAGTTCCCTCACATAACAACAAACAAGGTATCAAACAGGTTGTCTGCACATACATTTCACCTCTTGCACATAACAAGCTCACAACACTTAAACCCACATACATGGAGGTATTTACAAGACACCTACGTAAAGAGCAGAAACCTCCCAAGTACAAAACCACTGCACACACTGCAGACCCAACAGAATCCACTACACATAATAATACACACAACAGTGTCTCAGCCAATAAACCCCTAAGGCAAAACACCTCCAAACCAAATGCCTTGGTCATAAGTGACTCCATTGTGAGACATACAGATGTCCCCCTCACCAGACTGGTCAAGGAGAAGGTCATGGTCAGCTGCGTGTTATGTGCCAGGATCCGTCAGATCACTCACACACTCAAGTCTCTCAACACCAAGTACCGTTATCACTCTGTCATAGTCCATGTTGGAGTGAATGACTTGAGATGTACCTCACTGGACTATATGAAGAGAGACATGATGAGCTCTCAGATTATGTGTCCCAGGCAGGTATGTCCCTAGCCCTAAGCAGCATTCTACCTTCAGCCAGGATGATGTCTCAATATAAACAAAAATTGATTGACTTCAACAATTGGCTTAGCTTCTGGTGTCAATCCAGGAGGGTCCAGTATCTGTCAGCCTGGGAAGATATGTTTTCTTTGCCAAAGATGATCTTTACCTATTGCCTCTTGGCTTTCGGTTACTGGCAAAGGTACTTGCCTCCCTCATAGTGCCTTTTTAGGCAATGTCATAACAACAACATTCCTGATGTAAAAAAAAATCCACCAGAAAATAACTTAGGGTTATGAGTCTAAACCGGAAACTGCACTCACTGGAAGCACTCTTTACCTTGGAAGATGCCTATAATTGTGTAGCCACAGAGACATGTTTCAAGGCAGCAGTTTGCAAGGCTACAAAACCTTCCACATGTTCAGA
This sequence comes from Protopterus annectens, assembly GCF_019279795.1. Taxonomy (NCBI): domain Eukaryota; kingdom Metazoa; phylum Chordata; order Ceratodontiformes; family Protopteridae; genus Protopterus; species Protopterus annectens. The sequence continues at coordinate 997,928,757 of NC_056739.1, forward strand.
CCTCAAAATGAGCATGAAAGAACCAAAGGCAGAAGTGTATCGATCTTCATTAAAGACAAGTACACCTCAAGACTGGTGAAACAGTATGACTCCCTAGAGCTACCTCAAGTCCAACTAACTGTAGATAAACCCCCCTTCCATATCATTGTTAGCAATAGGTCCCCTACCAAGAACCATGAGAACCACTCTGCCTACCTGGACCTACTTGAGTCACTCACTATACAGCCAAATACCTTGGTCATTGGTGGTATCAACTATCCTTCCATCGACTGGGAGTCATATGTGAGCACAAACATGCTCACCCTAAGGTTCCTGGACTTTGTTAATACAAATGCTTTGGATCAGATAGTCTGCATCCCCACAAGGGGCTTGAATGTCCTAGACTTAGTACTCATCAACATAAGTGTTCTCTGCACTACCCCCTGTATGTTGCCCTCCCTGGTAAAGTCTGATCATAAATCAGTCTCTTTCAAACAAACAATCATAGTTGACCCCCCCCCCCTCAAGAGCAAAAAGGATGAAACATATCTCCAAAGCAAACTATAGCCTCCTAAGCAATGGCATAAATAGTTTCAACCCCCCTGCTACCACTGTCAACGATGACTCCTATACAGAGGTGTACACAAATGCCATGTATAAACACCGATGATATGTATAGACTTGGCTATACCTGAAGGAATCAAAAAAAGGTCCTCACAAAAAAAAAATCAAGCCACTGTGGTGAACATCAAGCATAAAGAGGTTATACAACAAGAAGAAACAACTCATGTCTGAGAACAAGAGGAAGGACACCCTCTACAGCCTGAACAAGCAAATTAGATATCTTGCAAAGTCCTCTAAAGCCAGTTATAAAGCTAAACTAGCATCCCTACCTAAGGATAATCACAAGGTATTCTTTAACTATGTTAGAAATCTAAAACAAAAGACAAACCTTTTGCTGAGTTAGTAGTGGATGGTACCACTCATACTGACCCTGAGGACATCGCCAACCTGCTAGCAGACACATTTGGCACAAACTTCATCCCCCTGTCCCCACTAGACATACCCCAAAGCATGCATGTCACCAGTTCTCCACCTAGAATCTCTAAAGAGCAGGTTACAGCAGCACTCTCAATGACCAGAAACACAGCTTTTATGGGACCAGATAACATCCCAGGCTGCCTACTTAATGGTCTAAAGTGGAACCTAGCAGAACCACTTGGCAGTCTCTTCAACCACAGTCTAAGTACTGGCTTTGTCCCAGCAGAGTGAAAAACTGCAACAGTTATTACCTTGCACAAAGGGGATCCATCAACTGACCCTGGGAACTAGAGACCCATGAGCCTAACCAGGCTTATCTGCAAGGCCATGGAGAGAATCTTCATGGACCTTATCAACAAAGACATAGGTGACCTTCAAACTCTTAACCTGACCCAATTTGGCTTTGTTAAGGTATATCATTCTTATTAAACCTGATAGACTTCTTTAAAAATGTCACTAAAGCCCTGGATGAAGGCAAAACAGTGCATACAGCCTATCTTGACTTAGCTAAGGCTTTTGACACAATTCCCCACACAGGCATCATTGAGAAACTCACCCAGCTGGGAATTAACCCATATGTCACTAGATGGTTACCCAACTGGCTCACAGAAAGAATGCATACAGTCAGAGTTCAGGATTCCCCGTCTTCCAGCAAACTGGTTAACAGTGGTGTACCCCAAGGATCTGTGCTGGGCCCACTACTGTTTGGAATCTATTCCACAGAAATCAAAATGGAAATAGATGACCTGTGGCTTAACAATTTTGCTGATGACCGCAAACTGAGTCCCCCAACGATGTTGACATACTACAAAATAGGCTTACACAGACAAATGATTGGTGCCAAAGACACTAACTTAAACTAAATGCAAAAAATTTGTTATCATCCTTTTTGATAAAGGGAAAGTCGCTGCAAATTACAATATTAACACTAACCCCCTTAGCTCAAACCCTGTGGTGAGAGATTTGGGAACACAGATTGATAGCAACTTTAACTTCGATCATCATGTGTCCACACTGGTAAAGAAGGCCATCTACATTGCGCATCTCATATGAAAGTGCATCGAATCCAGAGCTAAGGATGTTATACCTCCTCTGTACTCATCCCGCAGCAGACTACTAATAGAGTACAATGCTCCCTTCTGTATGTACCTCACCAGACACCCAAAGCAGCTGGAGAGACCTCAGGGGTTTCCCACCAAGAGAATTCAGGGGCTTCAACACATGAATTACATGGACAGACTGAAGGCCCTGTCACTGTACTCTGTATCTTATAGGCTGCTGAGAGAGCGTGACTTGTGCTTCGCCTATAGAGCAGTCTTGGACCCTGCCCTAATGGAAGTTCTGCACATTCACAAGTCAAATGGGACAATATTCACTTGCTCTAGGGATCTTAACCTAGCCTGCAACATTAACAGGACATGCTGGAGAGACAGATATGTGTTCCAGAGATTGCCACTCCTTTGGAACAAACTCCCAGTTCATGTAAAATAGAGCTCTTTAATGACCCTATTTAAGCGTGACTTAGACAACTTGATGGGAGACCATAAAGTTACTCAGGGGTGTCACCTATGTCCCTCTTGGATAGGGGCAGTTGGTGCTGATCATAGGCTCATGCTGCAAATATAGACCACACAACTTGGTCAATAAGGGAACAAGGGTATAACATGGCTAGGCTTATAAAGGCCCTAAGGCCAATAGCCTAGTAACCTTCTATGAACCTTTAAAATAATTAACTAAGTGTACCCTGTGGAAAATTACTCATTCATACTTTTTCAGAGATGCTAGTTGATGCCACAGTTTTACATGTGCCTGCAGAGGTGCAATTTGGCTTAGAATAAACTCACACTTATTCCTTTTTTTCAAAAGTAGAGGCATTGTATGTCATAGCTAAACCCATAGTTTTTTCAAGTGCATAGTGACATCTATGCAGGCTCCCTTAGATGACACAACCCACACGATACTGGGTTTTCTGAGATTTTATCCTGGATTTGGTTGACTAACATTTTTTCAAGGTGCATACATAGTTTTCTCATAAGGTAGAGGGAAATAATTTGTAAAACTGGTAACCATATAAAGACAGTACAAAAATACTGGTAGTAAATCAGGAAGCAGCACACATATGAAGACATGAAGAATTAGTATAGAATTAACTTTATGTCCTTTTGTAGTTTAGTTTACAAAGGATAGCTACAATAATTTTTGGAATGTTTCAATAAAGTAAACACAACATATGATTGCTTATAGGTAATTGTTTAATGTAAAAGGCAGGTCTTAGTGCAAGAACTTGGCAAATTGCATTTTTGGGACATCGTTTGGCAAGGGCCACATCCTTTTTACCTTCCCTTTCCTGACACCTGACATGAAATTTTCTTATGTATATCATCCGATCCTGCTTATGTAACTCAATCAGTGTATGAACATGAACATTCACTTAGTTTATGAATGACATTTATATAGACAACATCCACCTATATGAAACATGAGCATTGATATACTTTATGAATGGGATTTACTCTGGCTGCATCTAACTATATGAAACATTAACATTCATATACTTTATGAATGGCAATTGCACAGGCCATATCTACCTATACTTTGTGAATGTCATTTACACAGACATTTACCTATTGAAACAAGAACATTCGTATTCTTTATGAATGGTACTTTACACAGGCCACATCTATGCTGAAAGTGAGCTCTCCTGATGTTAGAGTTTCTCAGTCAAATACAGACCGTATATGACTGAGCTTAGATGTTGACAAATAAAATGTCAGTGTAGCACAAGATGAGCAATACATAGCTGTGTCAGCAGCATCTACGTCTGTGCTGAATCTGACAGGGTAGATATTCCACACGTGGTGCCCATCTGTGCTGAATCAGACAGGGTAGATATTCCACATGTGGTGCCCATCTGTGCTGAATCATACAGGGTAGATATTCCACATGTGGCGCCCATCTGTGCTGAATCAGACAGGGTAGATATTCCTCATGTGGAGCCCATCTGTGCTGAATCAGACAGGGTAGATTTTCCACATGTGGTGCCCATCTGTGCTAAATCAGACAGGGTAGGTATTTTAGATGTGGTGCTCAACTGTGCTGAATCAGACAGGGTAGATATTCTCTATGTGGTGCCCATCTATACTGAATCAGACAGGGTAGATATTCCACATGTGGCACCCATATGTGCTAAATCAGACAGGGTGATTATTCCATATGTGGAGCCCATCTGTGCTGAATCAGACAGGGTAGATATTCCACATGTGGTGCCCATCTGTGCTAAATCAGACAGGGTAGATATTCTCCATGTGGCACCCATTTGTGCTGAATCAGACAGGGTAGATATTCCACATGTAGCACCCACGTGCTAAATCAGACAGGGTAGATATTCCACATATGGCACCCATCTGTACTGAATCAGACAGGGTAGATATTCCATATGTGGAGCCCATCTGTGCTGAATCAGACAGGGTAGATATTTTAGATGTGGTCCCCATCTGTGCTGAAACTGACAGGGTAGATATTCCACGTGTGGCACCATCGGTGCTGAAGCAGACAAGGTAGATGTTTCTCATGTGGACCCCATCTGTGCTGAGTCAGACAGGGTCAATTTTCCACATGTGGCACCCATCTATGCTAAATCAGACAGGGTGGATATTCCACATGTGGCACCCATCTGTGCTGATTCAGGCAGGGTAGATATTTCACATGTGGTACCCATCTGTGCTAAATCAGACAGGGGTAAATATTCCACATGTGGTTGTAAAATTTTATTTGCAGCATCATACTTTAAATTGACCATGTAGTTACCAACCTTCCATCTCATATATGTGGAATATTACCATTCACAGAGTGGAACAAATAGAAAAAACATGAAACACTTACTAAGAGATTCCTCAAGAAAGTTTATAGCATGGTTAGTAAGTACTTCTTCATACTTGCAAAAAGCTCTTTTGATTAATTATTATGATAAAGTACTATTTACTACTGACAATCACTGAAAACTTCTTAACACTGAATTTTGTGATAGAACATTTCACTTTGGAACAGCATGGGACATTAAGGTTGAGATTCAGAAAGGCTTTCTAACAGTAAGTCTTTCCAATTCTTAGACTGCCTGACTCCTGAGGTTTCCCACAAGTAGAGATATCATAGAGAGTGGTCTCACTGATAGAGCTGCATGCTAATATGTCAGTCTGGGAAGCAACTAATATTAAATAGCAATGTGTTCTCCCCCAGAAATGCCAGTGGTATCCACCTTACACTGCTGATTGATTAAGAGAATGATCGATTAAGCGAATCAGTCAGCAGCATATGAATGTTGTAAAATGATAGAGGTCACTCAGGTAAGTTCAGTGAAGACATGGTGGTGTTTTAATGTGTGTGTGTGTGTGTGTGTGTGTGTGTGTGTGTGTGTGTGTGTGTGTGTGTGTGTGTGTGTGTGTGTGTGTGTGTGTGTGTTCCTGCTTGAGTCATCATACATGGGTGTGGGTGGGGTAGCTAAAGATTCAAGTGTCTGGATATGAAAGAGTGTGTGTCTATGTGTGTGTGTGTGTGTGTGTGTGTGTGTGTGTGTGTGTGTGTGTGTGTGAGAGTGTAGGGGGTGCCTTTGCCAATGAGATACATGGGTTGTCATAAAAAACATTACTGCCATCAGACATTAGTATGGATGGGCAGATGGGCTTACGCGCGTACACACACACACACGAGCACAAATGCACGCAGACATGCACACGCACACACACACATATATGCATATATCATATGTAAGTATATGAACCAGACCAAGATCATGTGACTTAGTTGCCCTAAAACGGGCTAAGAAAAATGACTGCACTTCCATAAGTTTGCCTTTATCATTTTTGAGGTAGCAATAATAACTTTTCGGGATCAAATTTAAATGTTAGCAATTACTTCTCTAACTTAAAGAAAGAAAAAATGCATGAAGCTTGCAGTGCAAACCTACAACCCAGAGTTGTACGCTTAGATATTTGGACAGAAAACACTGCAAAACTTATAGGTTGTAGATTATAACTTCTGGTGTGATGTGACAGGAAACATGAAACAAACAGTAGCTTATTTTTAGTTTTTGAGAGCATCTACTACCCAGATGAGCAGAGTGATAACTAACTAAAACTGAATCTGTCTGTAGAAGTATCATTGTAAAGTCCTTTGTGAACAATTCTGTGCAGTAAATATAGTCAAAATTGACAACACTACAAGACCAAGCAAAGAGTAGAACATTAGCAGTACTGCCAAAATGTTATATGGTAAGTTGGATTTATGTGAATGCTTTTGTTTGTCACTCAAAACATTGTCACTGAAAGATATATATAGTTCAGAGGTGTAAGGACTTGCTTGTTCCTTAGGGGGGAAAAAAAAAATATATATATATATATATATATATATATATATATATATTTGGTTTCAATAATCATATGTTGTTTAATAAGAAGTGAAATGCATTCATTCAAAACAGACCACCAATTTGCATGGTGTCTAGCTTCTGCAAGAAACAATGCCTGCAATGCACTGTGAGGAGTTCAGTAAAGAAATGCAGTGGTAAACTGGTAATGCAACAATGAGGCACTTTATTCATTCATTGAAACCAGAGCTCATTTTAAGGAGTGTAGAAAACACACACAGCACCACAGTAAGTGGATGGATCAATCTGTGAAAAGTTATTAAATAAATACATTGACTTTCCAAGGAGTTCTCAGAGAATTTGGGTTAAGTCTTGGGGCTGGGAATAAGCCACTGAAATGATGGAATATAATTTGAGTACACCATTTTCAGTAAATGCACTGCTGTGCCATGAAAAATCAACCAGTATCCACTTTTCCATTAGATTGGTTAGTAAAGTGCAGGATCTTGTGATGATAAACAGTCTGCAGGGGCAAATTAAGGTATATTGTCAAATTAATGCAGAAAAGAGATCTAGAGGCATGTTGCACTTGAAGTCTGTTGATACCAGGCTGTAGGAAAGATGTAGAAAAATGTGTAAAAGAAGGTGGATGCAAAGCCATGAGCCATATAAACCGACTACTAGAGTAACCAGTAGAATGCACAGCGTAATGATATGTCTAAGATTATCATTCTGTTTTCCTGTGAATTTTCTCCATATTTTACTATATAGCTACCATTGTTTCTAGTATGCTAATGTCTATCTGTCGTCAGCATTTGTCACACAATGCCGTTCATGACTTCGTCTTTAGTAAACTACCTTGCAGAAAAGAATTTGCTTCCTACTTTTCCCAGTGCTGCATAATACAAACCACATTACCTTTAGAGAGGACATTTTACAAATGCCTCAACAGAACTAGTTAGTCAGCAAAATTAAATAACTCAGTAAGTGCACAGGCTTTTGTTTTCATCTCTGTAGCTTAGCTGTTTCCACTGCTTCATGCAACAAGCTGGGTTTATGGACTCCAGTGTCTTATAAGTCTAACTATACCTTCATTAAAAGCACATGGAAACATCTTTCCACCTCTGAATTCATATGTGCTGTGCTTTTACTGTTAATTCTGATTCTGCATGTAAAGTTGAACTTTATTAATGAATAATCCAGTACTGTTGCTTTAGTAACTACCATGAATGCCTATCAGCAACTGTATGTCTCTCTCTCTCTTTTTCCATAACCACAACAGCTGCAGGTGTTTCTAATGCTGATTAAGTATTGCATTGTATTACAAACTCCCATTCTAGGCCATTCAGATGAATAGCGTAGGATGACTTTATTGGCAATAAGGAATGCTTTAGAAATATGATAAAGAAACCCAGCTGCAGGTGTGCAAAGAAACTCAGCTCAAACAGCAGCCTGAAATACGCTATTCATAAAATATTCAAAACATATCCGAAAACGATGAGTGGCATAGGAAGAAAAAGACAGATTGGTAGCACTGAAAGTGTAATTTTCTCTCTGTTTTGTAACCAGATATGATTTAGTTTATATTTGGGAACTACACAAACAAAGCAGTCCATAGCAGTATATTATGAAATTGACAGCAGTCTGAGGTGTAGTTTCAGTTATATGTTCTATACTTGAATAACAGAGTGTGTATCCCGCATGAGCAAAAATATGTTTTATGTCTGAAGAAGACAGGAAACACTTGTATATTTTCAACAAACCATTTTGCTCTGTCCAGTTACTTTTTACCTATCTGGATTTTATGTATCTATATATATATATCTATACATCTCTCTCTCTCTGTCTCTCTTACACACATATAGATAGATAGATAGATAGATAGATAGATAGATAGATAGATAGATAGGACTGGCACAGTGATGCAGCACATAGTGTTTGTTGCCTTACAACAAGAGGTTCCCCTGTTCGATTCTCAGCTGCAGTACCTTCTTGTGGAGTCTGCATATCCTGTCTGTGTTTGTGTGGGTTTCCTCCTGGTGCTTTGGTTTCCTTTCACATTCAAAAGACATGCAGTGTGTAAATTGTACACTCCTAACTGGCAATAAGTGTGAGTGGATGTACAAGTCCATGGAAGAACCACTTACCAGGGCTAGCCACCTGGTGGTGTAAACCTTAGCTCTAGATGATTGTCACTGAAGTGACACTCTAACCTCATGTGTAAAAAATTGGAAAAAAGAGTTTATGGATATATATATATATATATATATATATCTATATATATATATATATATATTTTTTTTTTTTTTTGAGCCAAGAACCTTCTTCAGATGCATACCTCTCAACTGTACAGATTTTCGCAGAATGTTCAGATTTTGCCTCATATGTTTGGTCTGTGTTTCATAAAATAGTGGTTTTCTGGCAAGTTAGCGGCAAATCATTAAATACTGAAGTTAGAAAATAATGGCAGACATTTGAGTTTTAGACTTTATACCCTTCAGAATATGCTAATACAAAAATCAACTTTCTAAGTTTGTAAGAACAGTATTTAAAAATTGTCCCTATTTTTGAGCCTTTGTCTCACTTTTATTTATGGCTTTGTCCAGATTTCTTGCTCTAATAGGTTGAGAGGTATGCTCTGATGTTATCTGGAAGAGCAAATTTTACTTTTCCACTATATATTACAATTCTACATGTGACACATAAATGCAGCAAGTAACATGAACAGGGTTGTGAGACAAGGAAACTCTACATTAAAATGTGTACCACTGCATGTATGTTTTAGAAATGGAGGTTGAGGAAACTACAGCTAATAGTGAGCGAGACAGAAATCTGAGGTTTGATGAATAAGGGCTAATAAAAGACTTTGTAGCTGAAAGATCTAACACCACTGGTAATTGCTCGGAGTGTAAATACAGAAGAGTACGTCCACTATTCATATTCCTTTGTGCAAATGCAGTAAGGACACATGAATGGCTAGTAGAAACACTGTGGTGCTTTTAGGTTAAATGGATTTGCTAGTAACTCATTTCAGTTTCTTTTGTGTCTGTTATGCAGCAGTTTTTTAATAAGGGTTTAACTGTGCTCACTTGTGGTTATCAGACTCAATTATTTTAGTTAAACATTGTCTTAACAAAATTCATGATTATTGGCTACATACTAGGCTAGACTTCACTTGTTTTTCTACTTGGTTACTCAGTGGAACACTTAGCCATTCAAAATGTGAAATTTGCAAAGATCTTTGGTGTCTTCTTGGAAATTAATGCAGCTTTGATTTTCATAACAAATGAATCACTGCTAAAACTAATCAAAAGACTGGAAATGTATACAATGCAAAGATTTTTATGGTACACTATGCCAGAGCACTTGCATGCATTCCTGCTTCTCAGCCTCTTGTATGTAGCCTGTGTCCTAATTACCCTCATGCAACCACTGCAAACATACCCGAGCTGCTAGTCCTATTAAGTGACCAGTGACGTTTCTGCAAGATGTCAGTTACACCACGTTTATAACTGCTGTCTGATATTCCACTACCTATTGCATACCTCTACTTCGTCGCCATAGGGCATGTATGGTATATTCGCAGTTTCCTTGTATTTGTCAGATAGAATACCTAGTCTGCTACTGATGCATTTGCTTTTCTTTGTGTATACCAATGTCTTTGGCTTGTATTTGTCTTCAATATGCATATTACACTATTGATATTATTTTTGCTTATATGATACTGCTTACCCTACGAACAAGGCTAAAAAATTGTTTGATTCCAACTCATTAAAAACCTAGTATTTCTGTAACCCACCTGTGGAGATCAAAATATGTAGGTTTGGTGAACATTAATAAATGTTAATGAATGTCCATTACCCTACTGTGTGTGAATCACATCTGGGCTTGTCTACACTTTTTCCTCTGTTGTAGCCTAATTTACCTTGTACCATGTCTGTGAAGGACACCCAGCATCTATATGTAGATTTTTTTTCCTGATGGTAAACAAAAAGCATTTACAAGTAAAGAAACCAAGTACTTTTAAGTTACTGAGTCTATGCATTTTGAAAACATTTTCAGATTAACTTCATGTATCTGAGCCCATGTAAGTGTATTTTACAGAGGTCAGTTAGATCTTGCTTTTATGTGCATTTTCTGAAACGGACATGCACAGTAGGGGAAACATGACATTTAACTCATGAAACAAATAATGAATGTGTTAGTATTCTGGTGATGACATACAGGTGAGCACCAAGCTATTTCTGGGAAAGTGTATAAAGGTAATTTTAAATTCTCTGAAAGACATTAAGGATTGTATTCCAAAAGACATTTAGTGTTTTTCAAGTATATATGTGATAGTCACGTACATTGTGATGTTTGTTTAATTTGTTTATCTGAAGCATATATAATTCATATAAATGAATATACTTAGATCAATATGTAATTAATTGTCCTACTCAGCATAAAGTGTAGCAAGTCTGAAAACAATACGGAAGAACATCACAACATAAAAGACAATTTATTGTCTAGCAGGGCATATCACAGAACTTCAGTGTCTTTTGTAACTGTAAAAAACTTTTTGTTAATTGCTGTTATTCAGTCTGATAGTTACTAGTAACCCAAATCCTAAGAATGCCTTGCTATTCTCCCAAACAACAGGCTGTGTGACAAAACCAGTTAGTATAAATGATTAACAAGTGTTTTTTTTTTTGTCTTACCAAGCTGGTACTTTATTGTGAGCAGGTGGGTACAGTGTGTGATGCTAGCAACACATATCCTGTTATAAGATGGGGTAACAGAGGGTGAGGATACACAGAAATGAGTATACATGTATGAACATATAATGAATATTATGATAATGAAGAGAACAACTGCATGTGTTAGTCACAGTTAAGGAACAGCTGAAGGACTTCACATATACCAGAGTTAAAAAGTGTTAGCTGCTCCCTGACCTTTGGTGCATCATAACTGATAACCAAGCAGGAAGGTCCACGTATTCACCGGCACTGTCTCAGACAAGTATAATCCCATTGTACAGCATAAAGCAAACAGCTTGAACTGAATACATTGACAGTTTATTCAAGAATATATAAAATGTTGAGTACTTTCATCCCAGCAACTTCAGGGCTTCATCAGAATAGCTCATAAATTAAAAAACAGGAAAATGTTAAAGCTATGCTATGAGGATGGTTTAAGTGTTTATCTTTGCTGATTTACATTAATTGGTACTGAGTGGTACAGAAAAAGATCTTATTGATTTTTGATATATTAAATGATTTTATTATTTAAAAAGTTTAATTAATTAACTAATTATTGAAGAACCAATTGTTTTACACAGAATTATATTTAAATTGTTGTGTATTTAATGTATGCACTCCAGAATTTATTCTCTTTGGAATTGTAGCAAAAACTATATGAAAAAGTGTTGAAATCAGAACAGATCCTTTTGGTACTCCATGATTAGTTGGTAAATGTTGTGATTGAATACCATTGATAATAGCACTTTGAGTTCTTTCAGATAACAAACAGATAATCCATCTAATTAAACATGGCTTGACATTGAATTAAACTAAACTAGTAGACATGGTATTATGAGACCAAGTCAAAGGCCTTAGCCAAATCCAAATAGGTAACTGCTGGTGTTAGTCCCAAAACACAGACAAGAGTAATGTTACTTAGACTGGTTGAAGATGACCTGCTATTTAGAAAAACATGTTTTTCAAGATTTAAAATGTTTATAGCAGTACTGTTTTTTTAAATGTTGCATTGCACATCTCCCATAACATTGGTAGTAAAGAAAGTTAAACTGATAAACCTATAGTTTTTAATGAAGAATTTGCTTTCCTTTTTCATTTACTGTGGTAATGTGAGATGGCTTCAAATTTTGGTACTATTCCAGACTTCAACAATTTATTGAAATTCAGATTTATAACTGAATGGTATTTTTTCTGGATCCATGCCTATTATTTTTTGTGATTAAGTCATTACTAATTTGTGGACATTGTTTTGTAGCCATGATCTCATATTGCACCAGTTTATTGTCAAAATGAGTAGAATGTATATTAATGTATGATAAAATATTTGAAAACTCATTAGCTACTAATTTAAAGTTATATGTTAAAGTTATATGTTACAGTGTCATTTATTTTAATCTTTCTAATCAATGATGTATTATTATTAATTGTGTTATTGGAAGCATTTCTAGCCAATTTGTTTTCCATGTCTATTTTTTCCATTTTTATACTATTTTGTAGAGTTCTTGTAATGTTATTCAGTAGTCTTTTTTAGCCATTGTTGGATAGTTTTTGTAAATTTTATACATTCTTGTCTTCCTTTTATATACGTTTTATATATCCCTATAACAGCAAGAGGGTGTTAAAGATATAGCTCCTCTGTATTTTACAACTGACTCAGTGCTTTCACATGGGCTTCTTTATACACTAAATATTAACGCCACTCAATATTACTTAAAACATCTGTCAGTTTTTCTGTAGTTAATCACACCATAATTATATTTCTTATACAACTTTGGCCTGGCAGAGCTTATCTGTATAGTAAATGTTGAAGAATTGTGATTTCATATACTCAAGGGAGGCCCCATCTTGATGGAATGAATTATGTCAGACAATTTTTCTTCTTCTTCTCTTTCAGCTGTTCCTGTTAGGGGTCACCACAGCAGATCATCTGTTTCCATTTCTTCCTGTCCTCTGCATCTTGCTCTGTCACACCAGTCACCTGCATGTCCTCTCTCACCACATCCATAAACCTTATTTTAGGCCTTCGTCTTTTCCTCTTACCTGGCAGCTCCATCCTTAGCATCCTTTTCCCAATATACCCAGCATTCCTCCTCAGCACATACAAAACCAATGTGATCTCGCTTCTCTGACTTTGTCTTCAAACCATCCAACCTGAGCTGACCCTCTAATATACTGATTCCTAATCCTGTCCATCCTTGTCACACCCAGTACAAATCTTAACATCTTTAACTCTGCCACTTCCAGCTCTGACTCCTGCCTTTTTGTCAATGCTACCATCTCCAACCCATACTGCATAGCTGGTCTCACTACCCTCTTGTAGACCTTCCATTTCCCTCTTACTGGTACCCGTCTGTCACAAATCACTCTTGACACTCTTCTCCACCCTGCCTGTACTCTCTTCTTCACTTCTCTTCCACACTCACCATTACTCTGAAATGTTGATTCCAAGTATTTAAACTCATCCACCTTCACCAACTTTACTCCCTGTATCCTCACCATTCCTCTATCCTCCCTCTCATTCATACACATATATTCTGTCTTAGTCCTGCTGACCTTCATTCCTCTCCTCTCTAGAGTATATCTTCACCTCTTCAGGGTCTCTTCAGCCTGGTCCCTACTCTCACTACAGATCACAATGTCATCTGCAAACATCATAGTCCATGGGGCCTCCCTCCTGTCTGATCTCGTCTGTCAACCTGTCCATCACCATTGCAAATAACAAAGGGCTCAGAGCTGATCAGTGATGTAATCCCACCTCCAACTTAAATGCATCTGTTACTCCCACTGCAGACTTCACCACTGTCACACTACCCTCATACATATCCTGTACCACTCTTACATACTTCTCTACCACTCCTGACTTCCTCATACAACACCACAACCCCTCTCTAGGTACCCTATCATTTGCTTTCTCTGAGTTCACAAAAACACAATGCAACTCCTTCTGACCTTCTCTATATTTCTCCATCAACACTCCAAGAGCAAACATCACATCTGTAGTGCTCTTTCCTGGCATGAAACCATACTGCTGATCACTAATCATCACATCCCTTCTTAACCTAGCTTCCACTACTCTTTCCCATAACTTCAAGCTGTGACTGATCAGTTTTATCCCTCTGTAGTTAGTACAGCTCTACACATCACCCTTATTCTTAAAAATAGGTATCAAAACATGTTTTTTCCACTCCTCAGGCATCCTCTGACTTTCCAAGATTTCATTAAACAATCTGGTCAAAAACTCCACTGCCATTTCTCCTAAGCACCTCCATGCTTCCACAGTTATGTCATCTGGACCAACAGCCTTTTCATTCTTTAACCTTTTCATAGATGTCCTTACTTCCTCCTTGCTAATCTCTTTCACTTCCTGATTCACTATCCCCACATCATCTAACCTTCTCTCTCATTCTCTTCAATCATCAGCCCCTCAAAGTACTCTTTCCATCTGCTCAACACACTCTCCTCATTTGTGAGTACATTTCCCTCAATATCCTTTATCACCCTTACCTGCTGCACATCTTTCCCAGGTCAGTCCCTCTGTCTAACCAATCAGCATAGGTCATTTTCTCTCTCTTTAGTGTCCAACCTTTCATACAGCTCTCCATATGCCTTATCCTTAGCCTTCGCCACCTCTCTCTTTGCCATGCGCCTCATCTCCTTATACTCCTGTCTACTTTCTTCATCTCTCTGACAATCCTACTTCTTCTTCGCCAGCCTCTTCCTCTGTATACTCTACTGTACTTCCTCATTCCACAACCTTGTCTCCTTGTCCTCCTTCCTCTGTCCAGATGTCACACCAAGCACCGTTCTAGCTGTCTCCCTTACCATCTCTGCTGTAGTTACCCAGCCATTCGGTAACTCTTCACTGCCCTCCAGTGCCTGTTTTAACTCTTCCCTGAACTCCACCTCACAATCACCCTTTTTCAACTTCCACCATTTGATCCTTGCCACTGCTCTCACACTTGTCCTCCTGTTCTTGATCACCAACATCATCCTACAGACCACCATTCTATGCTGCCTAACTACACTTTCCCCTGTCACCACTTTACAGTCTCAAATCTCCTTCAGATTGGCCCTCCTGCATAGGATATAATCCACCTGTGTGCATCTTCCTCCACTCTTGTATGTCACCCACCCTCTTCTTAAAATACATATTCACCACAGCCATGTTCATCCTTTCAACAAAATCCACTACCATCTGACCTTCTGCATTCCTCTCCTTAACACCATACCTGCCCATCACTTCCTCATCCCCCCTATTCCCTACACCAGCATGCCCATTGAAGTCTGCTCCAATCACCAGTCTCTCACCCTTGGGTACACTCACCACCACTTCATCCAAGTAACTCCAAAATTTTTCTTTCTCATCCATCGCACACCCAGTATGCATTAACAACATTCATCATTACACCAACAATTTCCAGCTTCATAAACATCACTCTATCTAACACTCTTTTCACCTCCAAAACACTCTTGGCATACTGTTCCTTCAGGATAACCCCTACCCCATTTCTCCTCCCATTCACACCATGATAAAACAATTTGAACCTGCCTCCTATACATAGGGAATTTGTGATAATTAAATCCAGGATATTGTTTCCCCTTGTTTTTTCAGAGACTAATTGCATTAAACCATAAATAGAAATAAAATCCTTAAACTCATTTTCATAACATGAACAAAAAGCTGGAGTGCCATGTTATTACTGGATAATTAAAATCTCCCATAAGAATAAAATTTTTCATATTTAACTTTTTGTTTAAAAAAGGATAAATATTCCCAGTATTTAACTGGATTCATGTTGGATGAATGGTAGCAAAAAATAATGTTTAAAAAAGTAGTTGTAGGAGCATCTAAAATGCGTGTGTGAGTGTGTGTGTGTGTGTGTGTGTGTGTGTGTGTGTGTGTGTGTGTGTGAGTGTGGGTGTGCGTGCGCACATGTGCCTGATGCTTTGGTTTGGTTTTAAGGTGCCTCTGTTGATTGAAATTCACCTTTGTTAGACAAAGCAGGCATTTCAGTGCACAGTATGGAAGGGGTTTTGCCCTTTCCCTTTGATTGTGTAACTTTGGAGTTAGGCTATATGAGTAATGGGGGTGTGAGGGGTGCAGGGGAGCTTGCTCCCTGCATAAAACATTACTTTTTTTAGTTTTCAGTTCATTGAGTTTCAACTGTTTGCAGTTGATTTAGTGATAGGCAATGTAGGGAGTAATCAATTTAACAACAAATGACTATTTCATATATATGTGTGTGTGTGTGTGTGTGTGTATATATATATATATATATATATATATATATATATATATATATATGTGTGTGTGTGTGTGTGTGTGTGTGTGTGTGTGTGTATATCTACTTACACACACACACACACATGTGGATCATGGTTGGAACTGAAAAAGATTGATCTGATAAGATTAAAACTCACATAAATAAAAAAAAAAAATTAAAACCCATTTTATGCAGGACAAGCTCCCCCCCCCCACAATCCCCACCACTTTATATATATATATATATATATATATATATATATATATATATATATATATATATATATATATATATTTATGTGTGTGTGTGTGTGTGTGTATTTATATATATATGTATATATAGGGGTATACATCAGAAGCTCGAGTTTTCAGAAACCTGAAATTCATATTGTCGAGATGATGTGATCGAGTTTCTGAAAACTCAAACTTAAAAAAAAAAATCTACCTTTTTCTATGTTTTTGAAGAGGAACAAGCCTTCCTGCTCGCCCTACACACCCTGCATATTATATATACCAACTCTGACATCACACTACAGTGGGGAAAAGGTTAAATTCCCGATCCGCACTGTACTGTGATCTCCATTCAAAAGCTTTGATTTTTTCGAAACTCGATCATATTGTTTCGACAATATGAATTTTGAGTTTCTGAAAACTCATGCTTTTGATTGGGACCTACATATATACAGAAGATTTTTTACTCCCCACTGTGTCACATATACTGTGACTTCTCACATACAGACACCATCAATTTTTTTTTTTTACTTCAAATTAGTTTTTATTGATGTATCAACTTATTCATAATTCATTCAGAATTCATATAACATTCCATTTTTCTATACTGGTGACTGAGCCCTGTTTAATGCTTTAATTTGTTTACTTTCTTCCCTCCTGTACGCCATATACAAATAATTGCAGTCCAGTGCCAACATGGTTATTCCATATAAATATCAAATCAGCTTTACACTAGCTCTTTTTTTATACAGTTTCCAGATTCACTGTTTCATTTTCACAATTTTAGTAGAACGTTTACCTCTCCTCCTTCTTTTAACTTTCATCTATCTACACTGGCTAATAAAAGAAAAGAACAAGAAAGTAAAAAAGGCCCACAGAAGTCCTAGCCTACTTTAAGAATGTGTTGCACTGTAACCTGAACCTCTCCATTGATCTATCCTTAGTTACTTGTTTGCCAGCATTCATTTCTTTTTCATTTATCCCTTATGGGTTTTAAGAGTTTCTTATTTCTACTCCTTCCTCACTTCCTCATCCTTTGGAATCTATTATTGTCTGGACCTTATCCCATTTCAGTGCAGATTTTTACATTAATATTACCCTTCCCATTGTCTCTTTAACTTCATCCCTTCTTGGCCTATGTTTTGTTTTCTGTCTATGAGTAATCACATTTTCCCTATTATCATAAGGACAGTGATGATGGCTAATGTTCCTGTTACAAATTTCTAGGTCCCAGTTAACCAGGAAAAGTTTCTTTGACAGATTCCCTGCAGCCTTCTTAAGTTCTCCTTGAGGTGTTGCAGCTCTATGCAGTCCCAAAATATATGGTCCTATGTGTTTAGGTGCCAGAGGATATCCTATGCACTCTGATGGGGGGTATAAAATTACTTGTGCAAACAGTTCCATACAAGTATTCAGAACTTCCTTGTTTTGGTGGCTATCTCTGGGCCCCATGAAATCATCTGCCACTAATTCCCCTTACATTCTTTTCCTAGAGGTCATTTCCAAACCTTTAAAAAACATATGCTTCTGGCCCTTTAGACTTGCTAGTAGGCCCTAAGATATACATTGCTTCCTATTAGTCATATTTGTCCTTTCTTCCATTATCAATTTACTCCACTCCTGAAGACTTCTGGGAAGAGCATATTCATTTTCTAATTTAATTGCCTCTTATTGGAGACCTAGAAAAGCCAAGTGATGTCTCTGGCATCTGGTAATGCTCTGGTGCCTTATCCAATGTTATTATCTCATCCTGTAGATGCCATGACCATAGTTTTCTTTGTGTTATCTTCCATCTAATTTCAGCCCTAGATCATTCCCTTTCCTCTTTCTGTGAGATGGCTACCCCTATAGGGGCAATAAACTTCATCTATCCCTTCTCATACTTTTAATTTTCCATTTGCTTGTGTGCCCCATCACATAGCTTTCAGTATACCTTTCCCCTCATTTTCCTAGGTAAGCAGCACCGATATACCTCTTTCCTGTTCTTTCACTATTTGTTTCTTACTTATTTGGGTGGCTTGAATGTATAATTTGATTCAGGTATCCTTAGGCCCCCTGTTCCTGAGGTTCTATCATTTTTCCCAACTCACTATTGGTATTTTCCCATCACACAAGAATGACGTAAGTGTCTTCCCTAATCTATCTCATATTCCCTTCAGGTTTGAAGGGATATGCCTGCCTTACATATAGAACCAGAGGGACAATAAACATTTTTATGGCTTGTATCCTGCTAGTTATATCCAATGCCATTGTTGTTCATCTTTTTATTAATTTTGAGACTTCTTCTCTGTATTCTTCCACATACCCCTTGCAGCAGTCTCGACTGCACTACTTATTCAAATTTCCAGATATTTCATTTTTTTCATTCTCCCATATAAAGAGGTATTCCTGGATTAGGTGGGATGTTCGTATGTCATTTACTGATATCATTTTAGTTTTCAAGGTATTGACATTGTAACCTGATATCACCTGAATCTATGGAACAATGTGGACAGAACTGGAATGTCCATCTCAGGATTGACCATATATAACAATACATCATCAGCAAACAGTGATATTTTTTCCTACTTGCCATACCAATTATAACCCTTAAGGACTGAATCCCTAATTCTTTCTAACAAAGGTTCCAATTACATAGCAAATAGCAAAGGGGACAAAGGGCAACTGTGCCTAGTCCCCCTGGTGACTGGGAATTATTCAGAGAGAGATCCAGCTAATTTCTCCTTGGCATTCACCCCTACATACATGTATTATCTGCTAATCTGATCCATTGATCCAGGAGTCCATATCTTCTCAATACTTCCAGTAAATATTCACATATCACTCTATCAAAAGGGTCTATATCAGAACATCGAAGTTTTAAAACTTCGAATTTTCTAATATCGACCTGTTTTGAGCGA
Organism: Protopterus annectens; assembly: GCF_019279795.1. Lineage (NCBI taxonomy): Eukaryota > Metazoa > Chordata > Ceratodontiformes > Protopteridae > Protopterus > Protopterus annectens. The sequence goes on from NC_056739.1 coordinate 997,948,272, forward strand.
ACACTAAAAATAGTGAAGTTGCAGAACACTGAATTCTTTCCTAGGGAAAGAATTCAGTTGGCTGGTTCTGTGGCTTCGCTATTTTCAGCGCTGTGGTGGAAAGTTACGGATCAGGTTCAGGTAAGTGTGCGATTGTGTGGCTGCTAGGATTAGGGCATGGGTTAGGTGAGTTAGGCTTAGGGCACGGGTTAGGTGAGTTAGGGTTAGGGCACGGGTTAGGTGAGTGTGCGATAGTGATGGACCTTAGGGTTAGGGTTTGGGTTTAGGTTAAGGTAAGTGGATAGATGGTAGTGTATGTACAGTTTAGTGTAGGGTTAGTTGTAGGATTATAAGTGTATGTGTGTGGATTGATGTTTTTTAGGTGTGCTTGTGTTGTGTGTATGTGTTTCGGAATAGCGATTTTTTTTCCCAAGGAAAAAATTAGCTGTTCTGAATGTTTGATATTATGTGGTTTAGATATTTTAGGTTTGATGAAATAGCATTCGCTATTTTCATCTATCGATAGTGTGATATAAACACTATCAAAAGCCTTCTCCACATCCGGTCTTACTCTCAGAAATGGTCTTCCCTCCCTTTCAGTTTGACGTTGAATCTTGATAGATTAGATAATATTATTAAATGTTCGCCTTTCTTCTATAAAGCCACACTTTTCTGGGTGAATTATCCAGTTTAACGCTGTTGTGAGTCACTTGGTCAGAATAGTCATAAAATTTTAAAATCAAGTTTCAAAACCAAAATTGCGTGATATACTGCCAGGTCAGATGGATCCTTTCTTTTCTATGGAACCATTGCTAAAATAGCTTCTCTCCAGGGCCCTGGAATGTTTCTTCCTGAAAAATATTATTAAACAAAATAAATAAAAAAAAAACAAAATCAAAAAAATAAAGAAAAACAAAAACAGAGCAAATTAAAAAAAAATAATTAATAATCCTCTAACACCTTCGCCAAAAGCCTTCAGAAGAGTTCCATAAAACCGAACAAACAATTCAGCATTTTTGTCCAGAGTTGATACATCTTTGTTACCCTCTCAATTCATAGTTCTAAATGCACTCCATCCAGTCCTGGAGACTTGCTGCCAGATTGCTTATTCAAAGCTTGCCTCACTTTCTATTTATTAAATTCTTCCCTCTCCTCACTATTAAGTAGTGGTAGCTAGATGTTATCTATAAGTTAATGTAGTTTTTAATTGCTCCCTCTCCCTGGCCCCTCCTCATTATGTAAGGTACATAAATGCTCTCTAAACCCTCACAGTGTTTTCTCTGAGTCTTTAAATAGGGTACCTGAGTGATAGGACAAACAGTCATCCAAGAGATCTTAATCTCTTCTGCAACATGAATAGAACATGTTGCAGGGACAAATATGTATCACAGAGAATTCCACCTCTTTGGAATTGGGTGGAAAACTAAACTAAATATTTCTGTTACTCTGTTGAAATATAATTTGGTTACATGGATGAGAAACTGCAAATACATCCCTCTGGTAGCACCCTTGTCCCTTATGGAAGGGTAAACATATAAATGCTCCACTACTCTGAGTTATTTCATATTTAAATTGCAAGGGCCAAAAACTTAATAGGAATGCCTTGCTAGGCTTCTAAAGACCCTATAGGGTCAGTAGCCCAGTAAGAACATATGAACCTATTAAGCTGGCAAAGCATGGAAAAAAGAATTTTCACTCTTTTGAACATTCAGTATGACAAACTGCAATCATGTATATCTATTTAAGTTTACTATGAAAATGTTGAAACACAAAATCTTGAAAATTAAAATTTTGAGACCATAATATTGAAAGATCAAAATGCTGAGGACCATAATATTAGACTCCTAAATTATCTCCTTACAGGACCTATGTTAGCACTCATTCTAGGATCCGTGCCACTTCAGGACCTAGGGTAGCACTAGTTCCAGTGTGTACAGGTGTTTTGATATTGTTTTCTTTGGCATTTTGGTGTTTTGACTGATTTTTCAAGATTTTGTATGTAAACATGTTCATAGAAAACCTCTCTGTGTGTGCGTGTGTGTGTGTGTGTGTGTGTGTGTGTGTGTGTGTGTGTGTGTGTGTATATATATATATATATATATATATATATATATATATGTATGTATATATAAAAAACCAGGGAAGGGTTGCACAAAACTGAAAGATGCATAGAAAATAAACATAGCAAGCTTAAAAGGAAGTCCACCACCAAACCATCACCTCGCCAAGGCTTTATTATGTGCAAATCACACAAATGGGTGGGGGGGCTTGAATGGTTAACTGAAATCAGCAGCATTTTAGAGCTCCATATAACTAGTTAAATATCACAGGAACAGCTATTCTTTTTTTCTTCAAAATATAAAATCGTATAGATAAAGGACTAAATTACATATTTAGAAACTTTGGTGAATTTTACAAATAATTTCCTGTCAAAAAGCTTGGAGATATACTCACCTGTTAAAATGAGTAACTCAAAGAATTCTCACAAGGATGTTACCTTAAAGAAGGAACTACAACAGATGACATCTACCCTGCAGGGGATGTCTTTGAAGATGGATGATTTTAAAGAAAACCTAGAAAATCTTAAAACAAGCAGTCAAAAACAGACTAAGGAAATGCTTCAACAACACCAGACATGGATAACAGGAATAGAGGTTTCTCTAAATGACTTAGAAAGCAGACTTAAGGAAGAGAAAACACAGAAAGAACTGCTTCTTAAACAAAACACTTGGTTGATTAATAAAGTAGATGACTTGGAAAATAGGGAGAGGAGAAATAACATCAGGATTTTCAGATTACCTGAAAGCACAGAAGGTGAGGATATTATTTCCTTTTTATCAAGCTGGATCCCTGATTTTTTAAATTTAAAAGAATGACTTTCCTTTGGCATTGAAAGGGCACACAGAGCTCTTGGGAAACCTGCCACTAACTCAAACTCTCCTCCTAGGTCAATAATTATAAAATTTCTTTCATACATGGACAAGGGACTGATTTTAAGATCTGCTTGGATGAAGGCGCCACTAAAATATAAACAAAGCCTGATAAGGTTTGATAACAACTATTCTTCCAGAATAATAGAACAAAGGAAAAAATTTGGCCAATGATAACATTTCTGAAACAAAATAACATCAGGGCTCAGCTTGCATATCTAGCTAAGATACAAATACTGTATGCCAACGAGATGAGGAATTTTAATGACTTACAAGAAGCCTCTTCATTTATTAAAAATAATAACATGATTACCATACCAGAAGATATGGAATGGATGTCACCTTCTCTTAAGAGAACAAAAGAAACAAATGTCTGGACAGATGTCAAAAAGCAAAAGCAAAATTCTGACACTAAAACTACTGTTACCCCCAAATCTCTCAAAGAATCTACTATGATATGAATTGTTTTAACATTACTTTAAAAGACCAATTTTACTGCTTGGAATTTTAAAACAAAGGTAACTAACTACTGGAACCTTTAACTCTATTTTTTGAAAATAGATGATACATGAGAATTTTAACATTACCTCATGTATGTAAAACAGGGTACTTTTCTTTCTCAGAAGGAGGGTTATATATTACATAAAATATATACATTGTTAATAACACAGTATGTGTGTGTTTTTTTTCTCTTTTTTTCTCATTATTTATTTTTATCTGCATCGTGTCTCCCTTTCTATATTCTTTCCTATTTACTATACTAATATAGTCCATATATATTTAATAACCCACTACCTATACAAAGATAAATAATAGTATAAAGTAATCTAGTTATAGGGTAGATTAATAGGAAAAGTTGAGTCAATTAGATGTTATTACAATATTTATTAGATTGATGATAGACACTGTTATGCTTATTGGGTTACGGGACATGTTAACTCTGAAATGTTTCGTTTGTATACATATGCCAGTTGAATTATTTCCTTTTAGTATTAACAAAATATATAAAAGGAGGGAAAAATGTACTGTTGGTTGAGAGAAGTGAAGCTTTTTTTACATTCTATTAGCCTTGCAAACTATTTCAGTTTTTTTTAACATTCACTGCTTAGGAACCGCTATATTTGCATTGCCATGGCAACAGAAAACAATTGCAGCAGTTTCTATGGGCACTGTGAATCTGCAAAGTGCATTTAGCCTCGCAGATAACAAATAACAAAAAAGTAATGTTGTTTAGTTATTAAATTGAAATATAACCTAAGGAAGGGTAAATTAAATAACATAATAAGACAACTTGTAAATACTTTATGACGTACCCACATTGTATTACACATACCTGGAAACAACTGAAATGTCACCAAACTACACGTGCACTTAAATGAAGCTGCCTGATTAAATAGTATTACTCAGTTTAACATACTGACTCCATAAGCTGTCTGCTCCATAAATGTTACATTTTTTTATGTTAACTTGCAAATGACAGTCTCTAGAGCACATGAAAAGATACATATTACTTCTTGTAACATGTTATCTTTGCAGCAACCTTACACTCTGTACAAACTCATTTGGCAACTGATAAGCTATTAATTTAAAATATCAGTTTAAATACTAATTGTGCCCTTGAAATGCTCCTGCTGTTTTGACAAAATATAATCTGAATTGAAAAATGAATGATTTGAAAGAAATTAAGTACTGTACAGATTGCAAAAGGCAGTTCTTGACACTACAGTATAAGTAGAAATGTATACATACAAGGAATAATTGAAATGTTTTAGTCTTCTAGTTAAAATAGCTTACTAACAGTTTGCTATATCAGAAAGATTAAAGAGCTAGGAAATGACTATTATTTTGTCTTTATAATGTTTACTAGAGAGATGTTAGACACTGCTTTGTTTAATGGATTGCGAGTCATGTTTATGACGGACTACTGAATGTTATATTTGTTTACCTATGCTTGCTGAATTAGTTTTATTAGTACTAATTTAAAACAAAAAAGAAGGGAAACCTCTGCTTTTGGCTAAAGGAGATGAGGCTTAAGTGTATTCTAACTGCCCCGTGAACTCTCTAAGATGCTTTAAACACTACTTGATTAAAACTTACCTAAGGCAAGTCTTGATGACTATATGGGTATCTATACATTCATCCTAGGCCTGATGTGATTTCCCCTTCTGGAAGCAGGAGGTGTCCTATGCAGGGTGGGGATTATCAGTAGTGATCATAGTCCATGGTTTGACTCTGCTTTGTAAATCTATAAATCTGTGAAAGCACTGGACACTGGAATACAGGGTGCCTCTGCTCAGAGACAGGATAGCACTGATAAGCCATGTCTTTTCATAAGTTTGAGTTGAAGTTGGTGGTGACGAAGAAAGGGAAAAAAAAAGGAGAGCAATACACCTACAGTAAATTTGTGCTTCATTGGTAATCAGCCATTGTCTCCTACAGAGTTTTTTTAGCCAAGCTCTTCTAGTACTATTCCATTTGATGTTGGCTTATCTAGTATTTGCTCCTCTGTTGTGTTTAATTTATCTGAAATGACATATCTGACATTTTCTTCTGTATCAAGCCTAACCTTCACTTGTCCTACTGATGCTCGGCTACTTGCAGTCAAGCTGCCCAGCAGAGCTGTAGCTACCTGTTCTGGTGCTCAGTGTGTTATCTAATGCGGTGCCTCCTCCTTCAACTTAAAATTGAGAAGCAAAAGAAAAAAAGATCCTTCGTGGACTTGAAAAGTAAGAAAAAAATGTAGCTTTCTGCTTTATACACCTCTAAATTTGTAACAAGAAAATGACAACTAAAATGCTTCAATTCTGCCCAGAAATGCAGTACCAGTAATGCACTAAAGACCAGTTGCCATCGGCTAATTATGCCGTCTAGCACTTTGCCCCCTTTACTCCACCCTAGGTATGCCTCTGCCATCCAGTGCTGATTAAGTCAGTTTAACTGTATTTAGGTATGTTAGGTTTTGGTCTAACAGGCACTGGCTTGTCTGGTGACTCTTCCTTAATTGCTGTCCTTGCCAGGAGTTCCTCTGCAGACAATGGTTCTCTTAGCATCACAAGCCCCCAACTTGTATAGCAAGGTTCCCCTCATGCCACCACCACCTGGAGCTTCCTCCTCAGATTCAAATATGAGCCAGTATATTCCCCAGTGCCTAGTCAGACTGCAGAGTATAGATGACACTGGAGAATTTTATTCTAGGTTCAGCAAGTCAAACTGACCTAAAATGTTTGTAGTCAAAGCAAGGCATGTTAAACTTGCCCCTGAGATTTACCTATAAAGACGTGGGCAATTCTGTCTTTCATCTACAACTGAAAATTCCAACTTTGGTCAAATACTTTGTTTAAGTTGTCATGGCATCTGAAACTACTGATGACAATCTATTCAGAATTTCTGAATCTGCAATGTATATTTAATTATGCAAAAAATAATCATTTAGATGTCATGATGTTTAGTCTATGCAACAGGAATGTAAATTAAGGGAGAAAGGGAAAGGAAGAAAGAGAGGTAAAAAGGGGGGAGGGATGAAAGAGGGGAAAATGAACAATATGACATAGATAACTTTAAAATACCTACTGAATTATTCTAATCAGATGAAATATATATAAAATGGTCTGAAATAGTCCCTTAATATTTATACATTTCAACAAATTTGCTTAATTACATTGTTATATATAGTAAAACATGTGATATTTGGAACTGTATGTCTTATAAATGTTATACAACATATATTAACTTGTAATTGACAATCTCCAGTGTATACTGAAAAGTAACATATTTCTACAAGTTAGCTTTATAGTAATCACACACACTTGCAAACTCATTTGCTTTCTGATAAACTGCTTAGTTTGAGAATAAGAATTTTCATGTTAACAGATTTAATCTTTGATAATATATTAATTAATTTGCATAGACATGCTATCTTATATAGAGATTATTATATTGTTGACTTCTATTTGAAAAGGACATAACACAGTAATTATTAGAACTAGAATGGAAGTATTACTAAAAAGCATAATTAAAAAGAAGTAAGTGATGTGAATAACTTGTTAGAAGATCACTTAATGAACACAATTTAGTGCTTCTGACATCCAAAATAACATTTGCATGGATTTATAAAGAAAAAAATGCATATTGACAACTACACAATTGAAATTTTATGCACAGAAATAAGACAAAAGTTATTACGCTCCTAGAATAAACTAACTTTAGAACATATCTACTTAGTGAAAGCTCATACAGTTTTCACTTAAAAAACATTGTTCTATACTACTACAAGGCCTACTTATACCATACTAGATCTAGCAAAAGTGTTATTCCTATGGCATTGGTTTAAACTTTTACATGTTACACTATTGCCAGTAATATTCACAGATTAATGTATAAACATACCTAATAGGTATAAAGTACATGCCTGAAACTCCAAGGACATAATTTGATAGATTGATTACATTACATACTGTGATACACATCTTCAGTTACAAACCTGTAAATATTTGTGATATCCAAACAAGGCACTGTATATATACATAGAGATAGAGAAACCTGTTTGTTGTTGTTGTTTGTCTTTTCGGCTTTTTCCCGGTAAGGGTCGCCACAGCGGAACTCCAGTCCACTAATGATTGGCAGTAGATTTTTATGAAATGCTGAGGTGCCACCGTGACCTCCAACCTTCAATGAGGGCATGCCCATTTACGCACGCATGTCTTTCAAATGCTACCCAACTGCGGGGAGGAGATGCAGACTTCACACAGAAGGCACTGCCAAGCCATGTCGAGAATTGAACGGGAGAACCTCTTGCTGTGAGGTAACAATGCTACCGCCGTACCACCGCGGCTGAGAAACCTGTTTGTAAACAGGTAAATAACACATGAGAGAACCCGGTTTAGTTTCTCTATCCAGAATCAATTCCAATGAGGCATCATTAAGTAACATACTTACAGGTTATAGTACCTAAATGAGTTAACAGTATAGTGTATGATAAACAAGACTGGGCATTATACAACCTTGAACTAATAAAAAAATAATAAATGGGGAAAAAGAGAAAAAAAGACAATCCCTCAGGACATATATTAATTACTTAATATAGTTGTAAATACATTACATGTTTAAGGACTCTTAAGGGCAACTATATATTGGATATTTTCTAAGTCAATAAAATAATTGTTTACACTACGAGTAATTCATCCTGATGTATAAAATAATATAGAATAATAATAGAATAATATAGAATTTCATATCTCTTTTAAGAAAATTCTCCATACAATAATTTAACATATGGAGCTCAGTTGATATTGTTGGTTAAAGGTATGAGTGATAATTCAATAGATCTATCTTAATCTATTGGATTAGGAATGACTTTCATTCCATATTTAATGTGGAATTCATATTTACTTGTATTTGATACTTTAGAATTAATGTTTTATAAAATTACTTTTTTAAAGCCTGACCAGAATTCTACTCTACTTGTATTTAAAAAGAAAGAACACTGAATAACACTTCTAAGTTTACACACATAAAAATAACAATCATCGTTATCAGAGAATATGGTATAATAACTATAATTAAAAAAAATGCTTCTTCCAACAATTACTTGAAATGGATTTAATATTCTTATCCTTAAATACTAATGGCTTAAATAATGCAAGTAAAAGATCAAACTTACTAAAATATTTAAATCTAAATAAGGCACAAGTAGTATTTCTCCAGGAAATGCATATTAAGACTAATGATAGCTTTATTTGGAACCCTAAGGATTATACTGTCTTAGCTCAATCCTCCTATAGAACAAAGACAAAAGGTGTATCAATTCTCTGGAAGAAAAATATAATCACTCCAAACGTTATTTATAAATATGAAGACAAAGAAGGCCTACTAGCATTTGTTATAGTCAAATTTAATAACATAATATGGACTTAGCCAATCTATACTGGTTCCCAGGAATTGAAGCAGGAATGGTAAAAAACACCTAGATTTTATTTCTAACAATTATAAAGGAAACCTAATATTGCGAGGAGATTTTAATTGTATCTTAGAAGCTTCTGAAACCACCAAGAAATCTTTTCGCATAGCAACTATTTCAAAATCCTTAAAAAGATGGAATGATTCATTTAATTTAATAGACACTTTTAAAATAAAAGATGATAAATCTTTATTATTTTCCCATAAAGACCATAGATTTGGAACACAAACCAGAATAGACAAATTATTCGTAGTTCAAGATTTACAAACAAAAATTCTCAACTTCTCAATAGTTCCATACCCCTTCTCAGATAATGACTCACTAATAATGAAACTCCAAGTAGAGTTTAAACCATTAATCTTCTCAACTAGAATTCCATCATACATCATGAAAAATAAAGAATTCAGACCCTGGATGTTATCAGAACTACAATTATTTCTTGAAATTAATAATACAACAGAAATCAGTAGAGTCATGGTATGGGACTCATAAAAATGTATTTATTTGGTAAGGCCCTTAGTTGGTACAAAAACAAAGTTAGAGAGTGGGAATCTGAATGGCTAGACTTGCAAACCAGACTCTTGATAGCAAAATTTGAAAAAAAAAATCAAAATTGTCCAGAAGTCAAAAAGGAAACAGAGGAAATAAATAAAACATATAATGAAATTCTAACACACTAAACTTGTCTAGCCTTGGAAAAATTAAAAGTAAATTCATTAGCTCCTCCCCCAGATATCTACATAACTTATCTACAAGAATTAAAATACAATCCAAAGCAATAAATTTCAACAAATGTGCTTAATTAAATTGTTATATATAGTGAAATGTGATATTTGGAACTGTATGCCTTATAAATGTTATACAACATATATTAACTTGCAAATAACATTAGCAATATATATATCATGAAAAGAAAGGGAAAAAAGTATCAGATATAGGAGACATCCTTGAAGCATTTCGGTTCCATTATATGGAACATTTGAAAAAAGAAGATTTAGATACTAACCAATTAAACTTAGATACAAACCTTATCAATATAAAAAAAAATCCAGAAAACTTAAAACTAGACTTACAAAAACCTATATCCTACAAAGAAATTGTTGACAAGATAAAAGAAAGTAAATCTAACAAAGCTCCAGTAATATATGGTATAATTATGGAAATTTGCAAACTCTTCCCTTCAACAGTAATCTCCCTTTTTCATAAAACTTTGCTAGAAGTCCAGTCAGAAGCAAAAATACCACCCTCATGGAAATATTCTCTCATAGCACCAATTCTAAAAGATAATAAACCACTGAACCTTTGCACCTCATACAGACCTATATCATTACTGAATAATGATTACAAAATATTTATGTCAATCTTAGCTAACAGAATGAAAATCCCACTTTCCAAAGACAACTAATAATGACCAAACTGGATTTATATATAACAGGCACACACATGATAATATTAAAAGGATACTTACTCTTATAGATTATGCAAATAAAGAAGATAGATAAACACTTGTAATCTGATTAGACATAGAAAAAGCCTTTGACTCCTTCAACTGGGACTATCTATTTAAAACTTTAGCATTATTTGAATTTCCTCCTTCCTTCATTTCACTACTAAAAAACATATATATTAACAACTTAGCCTACATTAAATTAAGTACTTTCACCTCAGAATCTATCCATATAACAAAAGGTACTAAACAAGGATGCCCCCTATCACCTATTCTATTTGCTTTGGCTATATAAATACTTGCAGAAATAATATGTAATAATCCAAGAATAAAAGGAATAGAAGTCTATGACCAGTACATCTCTAAAATAATGCTTTATGCTGATGATATTTTATTAACCATATCAAACTCCAGAAAGTCATTAGAAGAGCTAGAAGAAGTAATGGAGAAATCCTATAAGATCTCAGGTCTTCACTTTAATAGTTCAAAATCAAAATTTCTATTTTTAAATAAGAAAAAAGAATTACAAGTTATAGATAAACCCATCATAGGAAAACAAGAACTTACGCTATATTATTTAGGAATAGTGTTATGCAAAAATCTAAATGAAACAGTATTAATAAATTATAAAAACATTATTGAAACAATAAAAATATATAGGAAAAGTGGAACAAAATAATATTAACTTTTGAAGACAGATTGCAATTAATAAAAATGGTCTTACTGACAAAAATACTATATGTAGCATTGGCAGTACAGTTAGTTCCTGACAGATGCATTCTTAAAGAAATAAACTCATGTTTAATAATTTTTTTATGGTATGCCAAAAAAATAGAATAACTCTAACACATTACATTAGACCCTGGAAACAAGTAGGATTGAACTTCCCAGAAACTGAAACATATATAAAAGCATCTGTGCTTAAAACTACAATAGATTAGATAAACCCAAATTAATTTGCCAACTGGAAAGCATTAACAATGGTTATATTAATAAATTAATTTAATCTATTAAAAAAATCTTAATACTAGACAAATCTAACAAACCTTGGTACATACTATGCATTAGTATACAATATAATACAACAAAACCTTCTAAAACATTTCTGATTAATCATTACATTAATTCCTTTAGGAAACTTATCAATGCAAACATAGATCTAAAACTTTGGTTTGACCTTTTAGCCCTGTTTACCATCACTAAGAATTTTCCTCACAAAATATATAGGGAAACAATAACCTCCTGGGAATAAAATGGATTCTTATGCTGGTTTCAATGTGTAAAGAAAATTAAATGTTTTAGATATGCATATGATAAAAACTACTTACAATATTCCAACACAGGACTGGTTAACCTTACAAAGTATTCTAATGTACACTCAAGATTTATGAAGATTAATCAATAATTACTCATTTAAAGATATACCAAATCTAATAAGTTGTCTATATGAATTTATATATAATAGTTGTGAAACAAAAAATTCCATTTCAAATCTATACAAAGAGTTAATAACATATAAAACAATTCCCAAACCATCATACTGGCAGTTCTTAATAAAAGGCCAGTCATTACAGTTAACAGAAGACATTAAATCTACCATCATACTATCAGTTAATCACACCTCTAACACACAGTACTGGAAAATATTTAATTGGAAATACTTACATAGAGCATTTTTAACACCAGATAGAATTAAGAAGATGAGTTCTACTACAAATGTTTTTTGCTGGAGGTGTGAACAGTCAAATAAAGCAGACTGGAATCATATTTTTTATGAATCTAGTAAAATTAAATCATATTGGAATGGAATTAATAATTTTTTACAAGCTTTATTTAATAAATCTGTTACCTTAACTAAAGCATTGATTATATTAAATGTAAATGAAGGTCCCTACCTGAAAAAGACAAATATGTATTTGTTATGAACAATACTTGCTATATTTAGGAAATGCATAACCAGAAGGTGGAATTCAAATACATCACCGACCTCGGTAGAATTCTACACTTTACTGAGGACAACTGCATCAATGGAAATAAAAATCAAAGAACTACGAATCTATCCCAGACCATTGGTAAACAATCCATGGAAGAAAGTTGTATCTTTATTGGACACTCTGCAATAATTAATATTGTCACTCTGATAACTGATCTGTCAATTCTACATTTACTAATATACATTGAATACAGTTGAAAGTCAGGCTAATGTAAATATTGTATATAGTTGTTTAAAATGATACTTACAAATATTATGAAAATGTTATATTTAATTGAAAATAAAAACTATTTGAGTAAAAAAAAACAAATCACACAAATAGCATCTTCTACACATTAGAACCGCAGACCACCATTTTTCTGCATAAGCAGCTTCATCAGTACCAATTTCACCGAATCTGCTTGTAGATGGCTTGTCCTAAGTAGGCATCAGTGGAGCAAAGTGGTCCAGAAGATTTATACTCAGCCAGTGTTGTAAATGAAATGGAATTTGTTGGCGTATAGTAACCTTTGAGCCACAGTGAGGTAGGTCAGCCTCAAACTGTTAAGAACTGTTATTTGATTAAGCTTGTTAATGGTCAGTAATAGCAAGATCAGGAAGGAGTAACAACACACACACACATGCAATTCTGTTGTAGGCTGTCTAAAGTTTGTGTGTGTCAGTAGTATGAGGTTAGTTAGGCATGAAGCATGCAAGGGATTGGGCATTGGGAAACCATGGACTGTAACTGTTCTTGTATACTCTGCAATTAAGGCTTATCTTATACAGCTTGGCAAGTATTTGATTCAGTTTTGTAATAACTTAGATAGTATAGAGATATTAGCATTATCAAAAGAATGCTATGCAGTTAGCACAGAGGATTAAGATGCTGAGATGTTAACTAATTGCTTTTCTTAGTTAAAAGTACTGAGTTGGATTCCTTCCACCTCCATTTGCATACTGTGTGACTCCAAGCAAGTAATTTAGTATTTCTGGGTCACCCATGAAAAATGACAGTTCTGTCTAATGGGCTTACCTGGCAAACAAATATATAAAAAATACCATCCCAGGTGAACGTTAATTTTATGAAACATTGTTTGAAACATACAAGGCTGTAGATCAGGAATAACTTCAATCTGAATATTTAGGGTTTATGTAGATCAGAAGAGATCTACATTAGCTGTCATGAAGTATGACTATAGATCTAAATATTACTTTTGGATCATTTCACTTGTACCATGAATTTATTAATTCAAATATATAAAGCTACAGACAGAACCTCACTCCCCTACCCATGATGCTACTTCATCCAAATTTAGAAGCACTTGAATTTTCTGTGTGCTCATGCTGGAGAACTCAGCAGGTCAGTCTCCTAACGTCCCTGCTGATGTCCTTACAGAAGCATTTGGAGCAAGGTTGGCCATGGGAGGTCTATTCATGGCAACTATTCCATTTGGCAGCAGCACATAGTTTCACAATACAAGCTCAGGTTTCACTGCCCTCCCCTTACTACTTACTTACCTTTACCCCTTACTACTTACTTACCCTTACCCCTTACAACTTATTTACACCCACTGTGCATTCCCACTAGTGATGAAATTAATGCTCATGGGCAAAGTTAAAGGTACATCTCCCACCGGAAAGCCTTGAAAAGCTGGTGACTATCCTTTTATTTTACCTCATAAAAATTACTTTCCCTGCAACCTGGCATGTTTCTAAGCTTGAGTCCATGACCATGTGAATGGTTTCCTTTTTTCTATCTACTACTCTTCCACTTACATTATTCTACTGTTTTATTTTTAATTTGCAGATACATTTCCAGTCTTTTTTTATCACATAAATTTCAGTGACATCACCTGATTGGCCTGCCTACTACTAAATATTTTTCAAGGCACTGGTGACATAATGACTATTTTCCAGTGTCTGTTATAATATAAAAAGTCTGACTGACTGTATAGTGTCTAAGCTATCAATCAAGTTAAAAAAATGGTTATTCTTTTGCATAATAAATCTGCATGATTCTTTGTATTCATTCTAATAGCAATAATAAATGCATATTTACTGAAATACAAATATATAATAAAATATATGTATTTTTCTTAATTAGCAGATATAGTGACAGATAAAATAAATTTAAAATTGATACAGTATGTTTCCTATAAACATTTGCCAAGTAGCATTGAACTGGTAATAGTTTATTTTAAGATCTGCTGTATTTAAGTTTTTACTTGTTATGTTTAACAGTCTGACATTTCTCTCTTTATCCTTTGCTCCTTATAACAAAATATTTGCCTAATTGGCAATTAAGTGCTCACTTATAAGATGTGTAAGTGTTAGAAAATGTGAAAGGGATTTAATATTTTTCCATAAAAGTGAATCTGGGCTGTCTCCTACTGTGTGTATGACTCAACACAAGTCAGTTAACCAAATACTTCTGGACTGACTTTGAAAAGGTCTTTGTGGATCAGTGTTCTACTCAACAAATGCAAACAAAACAAAAAAAAAGTAAATAAGTAAATATCAAGAATAGCATGTCTATTTCCTTGTAAGATGGATTTCTTGGTAAATTATTTAACTTTAAAATGTTTATATATAAACTTTAGAAGTAATTTATATTTATTTATAGACATAAGTCTATATAAATCAACTTAATTTTAATTCACTTAATTATTTATAATTTATAACGCAGAGACCTGGAATTACACTGCATTTTCACTTTCACTAAGTACAAAAATGGAAAAAAATCATTATTACAATGTAATAATTATGTTTGAACTGCTTGTATATTAAGGTAGTAAATTTAATAAATAAATACATTTTCGGAATATAGTTACATGTTCACCTCATGATACCGTCTATTTCACTATGGAAATGATGTAAGCAAAAACAGTAGTTCCTGCTGCACAGATGGAAGCATTTTAAGATAGTTCTCTGTGATTCACAAAGGTATGTTGCACTTCGGTGCAATCATCATGCTGGTAAGGGGGTCTGCATGGAAGTAGAAGGAGATATTAAATTTCCAAAGTGAGGCATGTAGCACTTATGTGCAGCTAGGTGTACTTCAGGGTCAGTAAATGAACAGCACTGCAAATACACAGGATGATACATTTGTGTGGTGAAACTATGCAAGTAGCCATTAATGTAAAGAAACCCAGCCCCAGAAGTGCATGATTCTGTCCATAAATTGGTTGTGTGCCACATTGCATGATCTTATGAAAACAAAAAAACATGAACGCATAAATCAATGCAAGCAAACTGTAAAGCAGTGCAGCTATTAGCATGGTTCTGTGTTAGCATTTTTCTTGGCAGGATGGCATAAAGCACCACAGAAAGTTACATTGCCATGCAGTATTTGTACTGGGTTGTCAGCCCACAGCATAAACCACTGGTTGCCACAATCAGATGCAAGTAGTGGTTAGAGAAAGCTCTAAGGTCAACAGAGACCAGGCTGAAGACCTGGAAGTTGACTGAAGAGAAAATACAACAGTTCAAGGAATTACTCAGGGCTCTAGCACCCCAAGAAGAGGAGGACATAAGTGGAGTGAAGAATGGCAGTGCCTCAAAACAGCAAGTGTGAGAACTACAGAACTGATATATGGCCAAGCCAGGTATGGAAATAAGGCACATAAGGAAAGCTGGTGGTGGAATGCAGAAGTCCAGTAAGTCATCAAAAGAAAGGAAGAGTGCAGGAAAAAGTGGGAGATACATGACCAGGTTGGAAAGGAATACTGGTTGCCTAACAAAGAAGCTAAGAAAGGAATTGCAATAGCAAAGAACAGGGTATCAGAGGCACTCTATCAACTTCTAGAAAGTGACTCAGTAGGTGGCACAAAGAAACTATATCAGATTGCAAGACAAAGACGGAAAGATAAAGAAGATAGTCAGACACCCTTCATAAGAGATGCCAACAAAAACATGCTCACTTGTCCACAGGACATCAAAGGCAGATGGAGGGAGTATTTCCAGCAGCTTTTTGTATCTTTTAGCTTTTCCCGGTTAGGGGTTGCCACAGTGGAACTCTGGACCACTAATGATTGGCAGTAGATTTTTACGTGCCGAGTTGCCGGCCCTGACGCACAACCTTCAACGAAGGTACACCCATTCACGCATGTCTCCACACAGAAGACGCTCTAGCTGAGAATCAAACAGGACATCTTACTGTGAGGTGACAACACTACTGCAGCACCACCATCGCAGTCTTCTGAATGAAGAAAACCCCACAGAAGATGTACTGTCCCAGACACAGCCTATGATAAGAGAAGAAGAGGAGCCCACCCTAGAAGAGGTAACAATAGCACTAAGGAAAATGAAGTCAGGAAAAGCAGCAGGTTCTGATGAGGTCACAACAGATATGATACAGATGCTGGGTGAGATAGGGGAGAAATGGCACCTGAAGGTACTCATAGAAATGTGGAGAGAAAGGCATATCCCAAATGAATGGAGAATAAGTATGCTAGAGTCAGGGTATGAGAACAAAGAGGACATTCACAACTTTGGGCAGTACAGAAGCTCCTGTCACATTGCATGAAAGGTCTGGAAAGAGTGATTAATAAAAGGTTACACAGAGTAATAAAATGTAAGATGGGAGATGAGCAGTTTGGATTCAGATCATGATGCAGCACAACTGACCAGATGTTTGCAGTTACACAGGTAGTTGAGAAGAAGCTAGAGATGAAGAAAGAGTCCAACTGGCCATTCCTAGACTTGGAGAAAGCATATAACAAGACCCCAAGAAGCTAGTTTAGGCAGTACTGAAGTGGTTCAAAGTCCCAGAAACATTGGTAGTATTAGTACAGGCTATGTACATGAACGCAATGACTCAAGTATGAACAGTGTTTGGTCTCACAGAGGGGGTCCCAGTGGGAGTGGGTGTGCCCCATGGTTCATCTCTGAGCCCACTGCTGTTCATGCTGTTGATGGACTACAGAGGGGACAGATCAACAAAATTACTGCAAGCAGATGATGTGGCATTACAGGCAGACTCTGAGCAAGTACTTCAGCAAAGGGTAGAGGAATGGAATGCAAAACTGAAGGCACATGGGATAAAGCTAAGCACAGATAAGACTGTGGTAATGGCAACAAATTGAGGAAATCAGAAGAAGTTGAGAACTGAGATATAAGGGAATATAGAGGAACAGATTAATAGCTTCAAGTATCTGGAAGGAGTGGTTGAGGAGAAGGAAAGTCTGAATGAATAGGTCAAAGCTAGAATCAGAGGGGCTGCAACCAACTGGCATAGACTCTCGGGTATAGTGAATGACAGAAGAATGCCAAAGAAGCTAAAAAGTAAGGTGTACAAGGTAGGTGTGACCAGGACTACTATATGGTACAGAAACCTGGGCAGTAAAGGCAGAGCAGATGAGGAAGCTACAGGTGATGGCAATGTAGTGTCTGAAAAGGGTGGTAGGATGCACACTGTGGAACAGATGAAGAAATGATGACATAAGAGCAGAAGCCAAAGTAGCTCCAATTGCAGAAGAGATCAAAGAGAACAGATTATGATGGCTCAGACACATGTGCAGAAAAGCAGAAGACAATCTGCTGAAGATGATTTGGGACAGACAGGAAGAAGATAAGAGAAAATTTGGGCATCCATCAAAGAGGTGGATGGATTGTGTGAAAGAAGACCTGTGACAGTCAGGCGTGAGTGTTGAAGAAGGCAGGAGTGTGGCATTGAATTGAAAGAGTTGGCAACAGTTAACATTTCACCCCGACCTCATGTAGAAAATTGGGAAAAAGGGGTCTGATGATGATGATGCTATAGTATCTGTATGTGGACACTTGACAGAGAAAGGAAGTGATGTCTAAGAAGGAAAAAGGGGAAAAGCAAGAAGATGGTCTCAAAATAACAATACCAGTGTACTAATTCTACCAATGTTTCTGGGACTTTGAACCACTTCAGTACTGCCTAAACTGGCTTCCTGGGGTCTTGTTATATGCTTTCTCCAAGTCTAGGAATGGCCAGCTGGACTCTTTCTTCATCTCTAGCTTCTTCTCAACTACCTGTGTAACTGCAAACATCTGGTCAGTTGTGCACAGGATAGGTGAAGGTTCCATAATTTTTGGGAGGCATGAGACCTTATTTTTCATTATATGGAGAGAAGATCTAGGAAGAATGCTGAAATGGAAAAAAGGGTAGGAATAAGGATTACTATAGTGTGGATGGGGAGACAGAAACAGAACAGCACAGAAGAAGAGGTGTCAATGTGTACACACTACGATGAAGGAATGTGGGATTGATGGAGGCAAAAGGAGAGTGGAAAATAGTGATAACAGAGTTGGGCAATGCATAGAGTATGGACGCCCACCTTACTGAGAATTTATTGGGGTGGGAGTAGCAGTGAGCTCTCTACTGCCCTGACTCAGAGATACATAAGATGGATCAGGATGACCAGTAGTTTGAACCACACCCTCCCCTGATGACCCAATAGTAGGAGCCATCTGGTGAACAAATCTATATGATACAGATGCTATGTGAGATCACATACACCTTCCCACTGCTGTTTTGATCAGCACTACACTCCTCTCACTCAGTGCACTGCTCACAGTCCTCATGGTCATCAGCCACAGTTTTAGCAGAGTGGAAGGTGGTGAAAGTGCCTCTTGTGCTTTCTGGACCTATAGTGAGGGAACATAATGGGAAGTGTGCCATAGCAGAGTATATCTTGACATTAGACTGAAGACATTTATAACATGTCAGCAATTCTGAATGAAAATAATTGTGTTAGCCACAAGACTCTCTAGCCTCCTGCAATAAGCAACATGACTGCTGTCACATTCTACATGACAAGTAACATGCAGGACTCCATCTGCTGTACATGCATTAATGTATATGCACAGAACATGGCACAGTTACAGATGGGAACACATCAGGTAGTATGCCAACACTGTGAGTTGGAGCAGCTTAACCCCAGCCCGGAATATGTTCCTACAAAACCTCACATGATAATAGTATTATTACATGATGCATCACCTTCACCTCCACCTGACATGGAAGATCCAAACACTGTCACATGCATGCAGTATGCAAACACATATTTCCTAGGCTGATATTGACAAATACTTCCCAGTAGCAATAGCAGTCCTAAACATATAACAGGATAACATAGAGAGAATAAAATACAATACTGTTCACCTATTATACCATTCAGGGAGATATTGCCCAACCACTGCTTCCCATGCATGGAGATCATAAGGGCCCCTGTGCAGTCATCTTGATGCTTCCACTGCACCTCCCATCTTGGTGATGACTGTGGCTATGGGCAGCTTTATAGCCATGTCATACCAGGAAGCTTTTTTCTAAAGGTAACATCAAAGCAGGGCAGTAAGCACTCCCTGAAATGGTCTTGGAACAGATCAATCCTAATTTTCCTCCCTTTCATGCATCATGCAGACACTGTACAAAGAGCAGTAATAGAAGCTGTTTTTTTCCTGAATCTTCTCTCAAAATATGTCACTTTCAAGAGGAAGACAGTATAGGCCTGTAACTCATGCTTACAACATGATTTCTGAATCACAGGTAGCACAACAATGAGCAACATACTGGTGCGTAGCATGTAGTCCTGCTCTATGCAGTTCAATATCTGTCCCCACAGCTATTGTATGGTGCACCCTAATAATTGTCCCTGTGATTATAGTGTGGTATAAGTAGGTCCCCCTTTGTCTGTAGCTGTCATCCAACCAGTCTCATTAATATATACAGTATAACTCTAGCCATGTGTTCACATGTATCTACATGTCTGTGGGATGAGATGGATGACATAAGCAGGAACATTGCAGCTTTGCAAAAAATGATGTTCTGCTTACTGGCACATATGGTACATGGATGACAACTGTTGGATAGAAGGCATGCTGAACAGCCTTTATGGGTCTAAGTAAGGTACACAGGGGCCCATGACCTAAATACTGTGAAGAACTGCAGTTGCACATTACAGCAATGCCATAAGCATGTTACTGACTTTCTATACCATGCCAGAGCAAAGGGATATTCCATAGCAATAGAGAGGTCAGCCTCTGGTAGGGGACACTTGGGAGCAGTGGGACGACAGAGCCAAGGTAGTTTTTTAGAGTCCATAAAGGGTATATTTGTGTCAAAGTCAAAGTAAACGTTATTGTCATAAAGATCAACACAGAGGAAAAAAAGTGAGTATCACTGCACAAAATTTTGATACTCAGGCTCGTACCATAAAAATGACAGTTTACAGAAGGAAGCTAGATTAAATTAATAAAAATTTAAATAGCAACATAAAAAATCAAAACAAGATACTATAAATAAAGTAAAAAAATTGAAAGCTTTTTTACAGCAGAAACAAAACAAATACAAAAAGAACAGACAGAAATATAAAATATAATAATATAATACTATAATATAAAATAATATATATATATATATATATATATATATATATATATATATATATATATGTGTGTAATATATAATATAAAATATAATAATACAATAGTAGATATATAAAAAATAATACTATAAATAAATGAGAGACACATGTAAAACGTATCCACCACCAATATCTGCCATAACGTTACAGTTTGCAGTTTTCATACTGCACAGAGAGAGACGTATAAAGTGAGCTATAGAGAGAGTTATGTAAATAACAATGACATTTTGCTCATAAATAATGTTTTAACCATTTAGCGGGATAGGCTATGGGTTTGTTGTTCAGCAGTCTGATAGCATGTGAGAAGAAGCTGTTATGGAATCTGGATGTCCTGCATCTAATGCTTCTGTAGTGCTTCCTTTTTGGCAGGAGTTTGAACAGTCCATAAGCCAGATGGTGTATATCCCTCAATAGTTTTCAGACTCTACCTTAGCATCCATTTGAATATATGTCCTTTAGGGACTGAGGGTTGGAGCCAGTGAATTTTGTGCCCTGTTTAACGATCTTATCCAGTGCCTTCTGATCAGCTTGAGAGCAATTTCCATACCAGATAACGATGTTGTTGGTCAGTACACTCTCAATTGTGGCTTTGTAGAAGGTAAGTAGGACCTGTTATGGGAGGTTAGCTCTACAAAGTCTCCTAAGGAAGTGGAGACATTGTTGGGCTCTCTTTATAAGGTAGGAAGTGTTTGCGGCCCAACTTAGGTCTTGTGAGATATGTACCCCTAGGAATTTGGTGCTCTCTACTGTGGCATCATTGATGATGATAGGGGTGTGTGGCTTATTCACCTTCCTAAAATTGATGATGATTTCCTTGGGGGATGTCCACTGGAGGAGTTGACATCAGCTTTAGGATGGACCTATCCCCCCTTCATCCCCATGGATGATGATCCAGGTTAATACCATATTCAGCAAGTTCCTCGACAGCACCATGTCACCCAGAGCCTTTACTATGTACAAAGCCTATATGTTACCTGTGTGCATCTACCTATGTCAGAATGGTAGGATAGGTAAATTGAGATTGTATCGTAAATGTTGAATGGACACCTTTAGCATGCATGCCACAGGTGTGTGTTTTTCACCAGGTACTGATGCTGTCTCTATTGTGTCTTTTGTTGTGTATTCACAGGCATATGACTGATATGATAACACCTGTAAAGGCTGCATCAGGACAGTAGGCTGATGCTGGTAGATATGCAGATGATGATGATGATGATTACAAGACACAGATACTTGAGTCAAAATCTGATGGCACACTAGCAATATTTGACTCCATCCCAGGTCAACATTCATCTACAGTACAGACTGAAGATGTGCCTTCACCCACAGATGCACTTGAGGCTATAGAGTATGTTCACCATCCTCACTGGATGAAGATTCCTCTGTGGTTCTGACTGTTAGTGATATCCCTCTAGTGGCTGCTTCAGCAGATGAGCACACTGCATATGAGAGGGATATACTCAATTTTCCAGCCTTGCAGGGGTACAAAGCAATCATGTATGTGATAGCTGGACCCTCACATATGGGAATCACTCAGACTCAGTCAACAGATGTGCAGCAATGTCATTCAAGAAGACTCTGCTGCAACCCTGGCCAGACTGAAACTCATTGGTATGTTATGTGGTATCCATTATAACATGGAGTCCATGGCAGAGTCTTCATTGGTCTTTTGAGACCATACACTCCTTCCATGTCCACCTTCATGCAAAGGATTGCCAATGCTACCATCACTGCCCACACTGGCACTCTATTCTGAGGTTGGAGTAAAACACTTACTCAAGGAAGCTAGTTGGGGAGATATCTTAGGGTACATAGCCTTCAATTGTATCTGTGAAGAATGATCTGCCATCCCTTGTCCTGGATGATGACCACAACATTTGGCCTCTACTGACAAGGCACCTCATGAGCAGGCTCCATCCATATCAAAGTCATGCAGTTACACAGTATCCCTGTCAAGGAGACCCCAATTTTTAATGAAACATGCCAGCATAGTGGCCATAGGTTCTTATCATATAGTAGCACACCTATGTAACTGCAGGAGTAAATTGTATATGACACAAAGTACCTGTCATACTGAGACCCCAGTCTCTGCCTCATGTGATAATGGCCCCATTCAGTGTGTATAGGCATGTGTCATTCTGTGTCTAGTTATCTGTGCACATGAAGACAGCTGTGACCCAGTTCACCATCACATGTGATAAATTTTAATGCCTGATACAAGTGTGGCTCAACCATGCACTGACCATCGTAGCGTGGTATTAGCACTGCATGCATTGTAGTTGTTTTGTGTAACACCAAACTGTAACTCTGTGCTTATGACAGTCGACAGACTGAATTAGACAACACAACTTCACCTTCTCTGCTCATCAGTTTTGGGGTGTGGTATCTGGTTGGTACTGTTCCATGATACTTGCCACGCAATGGTGTTGATGTGTTGATGTACCTTCCCTCCTACCCAAGTTTTTACATAGCCTGAATGTACTTGTATACCAGACCAACACAACCTGTCTCTTCATAAGCATATTATAGAGCATACAACAGAGCAAGAATATTCTGCAGGCTTTGACAGGGTCATGTTGAGTGTTACCCAGACATGTTGAGGCAGGTAAAGTGGGCTTTCAACAGGATAAGCACATGCTCTACTATATCATGTGTTTGTGACTATGAGGCATGGGGCTGCAGTCTTTGGGTTCCATATGGGTGTCATAAGCCCAAACACCATCAGTTATCTAGTATCACTTGGCAAATGTGGGTGGAGTAAATATATTTGCACATACTGTAGATGTAGCTATATACTTTAATGTTAGGCACAGTGTCTGTACTTACCAACTAGATGGCCCTGTGTAATTTCACAATATAGGAAATGATAAAGATCTGAGATGTGTGCTGTATATGAGAACTGCCTGGATACTGTGTAGACACACTTTTTATGATCTAAAGTGTGTCACACAGTACCTGGCAGGATATGGAAATTAATTCTTCTTGTTCACAAACCTTTGTGACTGTGTGCCAGGTGGGGACTTTACTGCTACATCTGTATAGTCTATGGCACCTACTTCTTTAGGGTGATGGGCAATGTCAGAGAATGCATGCATAGGGCTAATCCTCATTTCTGCTAGGAAGCCATATGTGATTCTCCACATTTAGAAGCATTATGGTGAGGAACTCACTGAATATTCTGCAGGCTGATGCCTGTGAAATACTCAGTGTTTGCCTTTGAAAGGGTCCTGTAGCTAGAATAGAAGCAGCTATGTATGCCTCTCTCTCCACAGGTGTAGGAAAGTCATTCATTCCTCTCAGTTCTCTGTGCAGATGTAAGCAAACATCTGTACAATGTCCTGATATGCTTTAAAGGAATCCATGATCTGTTGATCAGTGAAGTGATGCTATGTCATCCATTGATAGTAATGTTTTCAATGGACCCAGACACCATGTTGCACAGCTGTATACTGCTGCACTTCTGTTGCTAGTATTCCAAACATTCAATCTATCTGCAGCTCTGAAATGTTTTTTGTGTTTTGCCTTTTTATAATCAGGTAAACAGCATTACACAATTTAATTTGCATAAGACTATGAACAATAGCTACATTCACCTAGAATACATTTGCATATCATGACCTCATTTCCTAACTCCATTTGTAGGTTATTATGTACTCATTTGCTTAAATCTTCTTTTTTGTTAACAATTTTTACTGCATTTAATGATAATAACATATAAGAATAACATAAAGAAGAAAATGGCATATGTACATATTATATAGATATATAGTAAGTTAAATTTTCATCACATTTAAAGAGTCATGAGAGATTTATGGTATGTAAAAATAAATAAAATCTTGTCATTATTATCATGATTCTTAAGCTGGTCCAACTTTTGCCATTCAATTAAAGGCATCTTGTTCTTCTTTGACATCAGTTTTGTAACTGTGATTATTTTATGGCAAACAACGGGCAAATTTAATGAATTCTTTAAAATTTGGTGAAAAATCCTTTTTTTCAAATTTAGTGTAATGATCTTCCTTCCTACAGCTAAAAGAGTACCTGCCAACAAAAACTGTAAGCATCTATGCACCGAGGAAAAGGTACATTAATCAAAATCAAAGACTCTGACAATGCACAATTTTCAAACCGCAATGCCTTAAAACATTTTGAAAATCATATAAAAGAAACAAAAGACAGCAAAAGAAGTCTTGTGTACTGGGAGACAAAAGCGCTAAATAAAGTATATTTGAGTGGTTCTCAGTCCCCGTGCTGTCTTTTGTTTCTTTTACAATGTTTTTCTTGTATTCTGTGGATTCTAGCATTTTGAAAATCATGCCAATTTTTATTATTTTCTCACAAGTATAAAATATATGTTACAAATTAGCCTTTAATACTTTATTGCATCTCCAACATGGAAGATCATTTTTATTAAACATTTTGCATATTCTGTGTGCAGTTCTAAAAATCCAATAAGATATATCCAAATAAAAAAAACTTCTAATAGATGCTTGAAAAAGAAGAACCAATTGATTTCAAAGTTAGGTTTTTATTTGTAGTATTATTGATAACTTCAAAGCAAAATGAAGGAATCAAGTTCTAAATGTATCTTTAATTTGGATTTCTAGATCTAAAAGCAAATTAGTTTTAAAGAGTTGGGGAAGCTCCATTACTACTGATAATTAAGAAATATAATCTAAAAGTTTTGGATAATTTCCAATCAATGGATAATAATTATATTTATCAATTTTTATACAGATTTTCAATAGTCAGTTTATAAGATATATCTAAAGAACACTTCTGTAAAAGATTTTCAGTTGATAAATTGTTGGTTTCTATTTTATTATTTTTTAAGTATAACATTTGATAATATTGTTTACTAGTCTAAATAGTTTTAGAATATGCTGTTGCTAGAATGGTTAAACAAATCTTCAATGGGGTATATTTAAAAATATCTTTCTGGCAGATTTAATTAATACATTAATGGAATTAGAGTTTTTTAAGTTTATTTAATGATTTAAAAATAACTACCTATATCATTAAATTGTCAATTATGTTTAATCAGTTTGGTATTGCTTTAAGTTGTGAATTTTTGTAAATTGCTGTATTCATTTCTTTCCATTGAACTAAATATGATTCATCTTGCCAATATATTAAATTTAATAATATAGTGAAAATAATATAATTTTCAGTATGAGGGAATCCTATACCACCACAACTCCATGGTCTAACATGATTTGGAAATGAAGTCCTTTGTTTAACAGGACAGCATAAAAATTTGAGTAAGAGTTTAATTACTTAACTTCAAATTTCCCATAAGATCTAACATTTTTCATGAAATAATAAAGACTGTATAATATACAGAATTTTAGGTAAAATAATATTTTTTATTAAAACTAATCTATCTTCAAATGAAACATATCTGTTCCATTTATTATTTAATATATTTAAATATTTTATAATAATATTATATTTCACATTTCTAATTTGAGCTAAAGTATGAAAAATATATATTCATAAATATTTAATTTGCTTTTTATTAAATTATGACTTATAATAGGATTATCATTAGATTTATGATTATCTAATGACATTTCCATTTAAGTTTCATTACATTTCATTTTTAATAGTTCTCTAATTAAACCAATGACATTTAATACTCCCTCAATTGTTTTATTAATATTGCCAATTGTTAATAGGATATCAGCAAATAACTGAATTTTAGAAGAAAATTTTTATTTATCTTAAATACCTCAATGTCAGTATTGCTTCTTATATATTCTGCAAATGGCCCTATATTAAGATTAAATAGCAAGAGAGAGAACAACCTTCCTTGATACCCTTATTAACATGAAAGCCTAAAGAAAAAAATAACTTTTGCTTTTTATCCCTTGTATATATTTTTTTAATAATGACATGAACTGATATGGAAAACCATAAAACACAAGACAACTAGATAGGTATTCCCAGTTTATAGTATGAAACGTTTATTCCAGATCTAAACTAATAACTCTTATTTTGTATTATTAACATTAGCAAAATCAATAACAGATACTATTTTTTAATATTATCATGGATTTTGCTATAAGGAATAAAATCCTTACTATGTAACAAACCTTTACAAAAACCTTTAACCTATCAGTACAAATGGGCATAAATAATTTATAATTGATATTAAATAATGATAGTAGTCTGTATGATGAATACCTCTCAGTGGTGAGGCAAACACTTATACATTTTTCTGTTACAGGAACCTTGTTAATTTTAAGTTTTTTAAATATGTTCTTTGATTTCTTTTAATGTGATTTCTTTCAATAAGTATTTAATTTGATCAGGAGATTTTGTTATGTCATTCTCTCAGAAACTACATACATTTCTTTAATTTAAAACATCACTTTTCAAGTTCAGTTTTTAAAATAATCACTAAAACTGTGTAGAATAGCTTCAATAGCAGATGATTTATTACCATTGTTTTCATTATCAAACATTTAATGTTATTATTTTACCAATTAATGTCAGTTAATTAGCAAGTCTATGAAAATTTCTGGGTGTGGTAGCATATTAATTTAATTTTATTTTCTCTAAGGCTAATTCACTTTTATGTAGTAATACCTGTTTATATCATTATTATATTCTTCAGTAACAATTATTTTATCTTTATAACCTTTTTGCAACTCCAGTTTAGCAGTATATAATTTATTCTGCAAGTCCTTTAAGTCTTGCTCCCATTTTAAAATTTTAATATGATAACAATGTTTATTTTGTAATACATCTATGTTTTAAAATAATCTCATATAATAATTTTACTAATTAAATCATTATCATTTAATTCTATGTATTCTAAAATTTCTGTATTAAACCAGCTCTTAAAACCAGATTGGTTAATGAAATACACAGGCCCCGGGATTCATGAAGCTTGCGCCCGGTGCAGGCATAGCGTCAGCATTCTAACACCAAATATGGCCACCGAGCGATTCAGATACGAGCTGTTTCCATGTGCACTACCTGCGTATGCTACGCACTCAACTCCCAAGCCCTGTATGCTAATTAGCCCATGTGCAGCAGTGTAGCATGCAAATGAAGGTATGTAGCAATTCAGGAAGTGGTGCAGGCATAGTGTAAGCATGCAGAAATATAAACTGTAGAAAGTAGTTTACATTTTTGCAAACATAAAATTGGAGCCATGACAGCAGAACAAACACATGTATTACATTGTTATTATATGCCAATGGCTAAATATATAGCCATTGGCATAAAAAAAATGTACAAAATATAAAATTAACATTTAATATATATAGTCGCAATATCGAGATGTGGAAGCGCAGGGCAGCGGTGCACAAAGGGGATTGCAAGGAATATATAAAAATATAGAATAAAACCACAATGAAACACATTTCATGATTTCTCCATAATAGTCAATGGCAGGCATGCTACACCATACTATGGTGCAAGGGTTGCTAAGGGGCAGTGGCAGTGTTATGCGCAGTAGCTAGGAATTAGTAGGCAATGCCATGCAAATGAGAAGAGTAATAGTGAATCGCAGATTCCCTGCTGGTGTAAGGATGCACCTCACAGCATAGCGTTATAACACCGAGGTGTGCCCTTGAGATAAAGATAACATCAAGAGAGGGGTGTGCCGCCATTGCTGTAAGCACATTGGAGCATTGCTAAACCGGTTTGCCCCTAGCTAGGCAAAGCTGCAGGATAGGGGTGTGTCAAATTGGCCATAGCTGTGCTTAGCTGAGAGTACACAAGGTAACTGAGTATGCATGTGAACGGAGATGAAAACGAGCGTAAACCCGGTAAATGGGTTTGCACGGCATGCACTGCAGCTGAAACAGGAAGGATATAGGAAAGAAAGAAGGAAATGCTGCAGCAGGGAAATTGGAGTACAAATGACTAATTAACACCTAGGAGCCTACAGTGGGTCATTGACAACAGCTAAAAAGGCTGCAAGCAGCTACCTGCAGAACAGGAAAGGAGAGGGGCTGTACTGCAAAGAAAACAGTAAAGTGTCAAAGCAGAACAAATCCGATTTGCAGTATATCAGCTACAAGGCACATTTTGCCATGACTGGGTAGGGAAAGTACAAAACAAGAAAGATAGCATAGTGGATGCATGCCTGATAATGTGAGGGGATCCAGGTTTAAAATTGTATTAAAGGGCAACAGATTAATCAAGGCAGGCAAGTAGATCTGTACAGTAAAGGCTCCACACTTGCAGTACTCATTGCAAAACCCATAATTAAGACACGCTGCAGATGGAATAACACACCCACTGACATCAGCAGCATCCATAGCACAATAGTATAAAGTGTGAAAGCACCTCACACACATTTGTGTATTTCCATACACTCTGCACTAGTGGTGTATACAGATGGGGAACTTTTATTATGTACATGTTTGGGGCTGCCATAGCTTTGATCCACCAGCATGTGTTGGAGACTGAAGGTGGTGTGGAGGATGATGCACATGACCACCTCAGGCACCAGAGGAGGAGGAGAGTGTTCAGACCCAGGGTAACCTACCAGGGGCTACATGATCTGGAGATGGTAGAGCATTACAGGGTGGACAGGGGCATCCTACAGCAACTTGTGGAGCTGTGCTGGCCACGCCTCAGAGCTAGAACAAACAGAGGGAAACCCATCCCCGTGGATATGAAGGTATGTGTAAGCCTGAGAATACTAGCTACAGGTACCTTTCAAAGACCAACTGGGGATATCATGTGGATCTCACAGGCATCAGCATCCAGGGTACTACACCAGTTCCTGGATGCCATGTTACCACATGCCAATGAGCACATATACTTCCCCCAAATGCAGGAGGAGTTGGCCAGCAATATGCGTCTCTTCCACCGTGTGACAGAATACCCAGAGGTACTGGGTGCAATAGACTGCACGCACATACACATCAAGTCACCAGCTGGTGAACAGGGTAGGCACTACATAAACTGCAAGGGATACCCCTCCATTAACTGCCAGGTCATGAGCAATGCCCAGGGCATTATCATGGATGTGTGTGGTGGCAGCCCTGGAAGCTATCACAACTCCCACATCTGGCATGCCTCACAATTGTATCAGTTATTTGCCAGGGGGGACATCCCAAATGGCCAGCTGGTGGGGATGCTGGCTATGCACTGGAGCCGTGGATGATGACTCCCAACAGAAATGCACACACACCCATGCAGGAACACCATAATGAGGCACACGCACAAACCAGACTCATCATAGAGCGTGTGTTTGGGATGCTGAAATCATGGTTCCGTTGCTTGGAAATATCTGGTGGAGCCTTGCAGTACTCTGCAGGCACATGTGCCCACATCTTCATAGTGTGTGCCATGCTACACAATATGGTCCTTCAGAAACAGCTGCAGCAGGGACAGAATGGTGAAGGCCCTCACAGCCCACCATCATTGCCAAAGGCCCCACATGCATAGAGGTACTCAGACCACGAACACCCTGAGCCAGCCCCAGTAGGCAGATGGAGGTGTGCCCAGTATGCCCAGTTCTTGGCAAAGAGGGAATGTATAGCACACACACTGACAGTATAGGCACCTAGGGACTGACACCTTTCTCCACCTGCACACACAGTAAAAATGGATGGCACACACACAGAACTACCTGTAAATTGTCATGTATAGGCAGTCTACTGTGTGCATCCAACATAGGCAGCCCTCAACTATTGCGCACACAACTGCCATTGGCACAAGGTAAGTCAACACCTGAACAGTAAATTAAGCTATCAGCATATGCAGATACTGTATGTATAGATTCATAGGTAGGTATTTGGCCAACTGCCAGAGGCCATTCATAAGCCCAGCCAAAATGTGTCAGCTTTTGCCACCCCATTGATTCATTAACTGTCCCTCTGTGGAGCAGAGCCAATGGTGGGATCCCTGGGGTGCATCTACTGTCCCCCATCCACTCTTCAAGGTTTCTCTTGCAGAGTGTTAGCGAGGGGCTCTGTATAATGTAGTTAGGGATGCTGTTCCAAAGTATGGGGAGTGTCTGTGACAGGAATCTGTCCCTCCAACCTCTTCCAGTTATTGTTGTGGCAAGGTTCACCTCACTATATTGTGTGGCTCACTGTGACATGGATTCCCATAGGTGGAGCATATCAGTCAAGCCTGAGTTCAACATGGCTGTGTTGGCCAGTGGAGAGCATCTCTTTGTAAATGAGATGCCACTGAGTAAAGTAGGAGTTTATTCAGTCTGGCTGCATAGGCCATATGTTGGAGGCCAGTATTCCCCTTGGCGAGGTACATTCGTGGACCTCCCAGCTGTTGGAAGTGTCTTCTGAGGTACATCCCACATGGGTTATTATACCCTATGATGGGACTGATGAGTGATGAGTAAAGGGGCACTATAACCCCAGTATGTCTAGATGGGAATCCTTTAGTAATCAGATGGCCTACATAGAAGGATGTCCTAACTACTGTGGAGATATGATTGTCAAAGGTGAGATCACTATCTACCTTAGTCTCCAGATACCCCATTACCTTATCTGTATTACAGTGGCTGCCACTTATGTGTTAATATGTGGGTGCCAGTTCCACAATGGAATGACCATGCAGATAGTGGCACTTGGCTGGAGGCCGTGATGTTGACTCCCTGTGACGTTCTCTGTGAGGCCCCTTGAGAAATGTCTGTGTCAGCTGGACTATCAATCATGGCTCCCAGTTCACAGTCATTGCCAAACATGGTCTGCCATAGTCCACCTGTGTTTGCCTGTACCTCTGAGACATATATGCCAAACAGTAGTGCTCCCAGGACTGAGTCCTGTGGGACACCAGTCATGACTGGTCAATAGTTGGACCTACAGACCACTAGTCGTACCATGTGGGTTCTGTGTGTAAGCCCATTGGCAACCCAACCTGTGATGTATGGGTGTATGTACAGGCTGGTGTATTTATCGATAATACCTGAGCGGGGCATGGTGTCAAAATCCTTGCCGAGGTCCAGGTAGTATGTGTAAACCACCTCCCCCATCATCTAACGTCTTGCTGACTGTATGTAAGACATCAAACAGGTTAAGTAGGCATGAACTGCACTCAACCAAGCAGACCTGGGTTAGGTCATGTGTTCGGAGGTTACCAATGTCTTTGTTAATGAGTGCCATGAGGATGCAAACCATACCATTGCAGACCAGGCTAGTCAGGCTTATGGGATGGTAGTTACCATGGTCAGTTGTGATTCCACCTTGATGGAGTGGAATAACCATTGCCACGGATGTCTGCCCTTTGTGGGATTTGTTTATTGCAGAGGTCCTTGTCTAGGAGGAGTGAGTCTTGGTTTATCAGTGATGGCACGATCCATACATCCATGGAGGTGCTTATAGACTGCATTTGTAAATCTGTCTGTATCTTGAACAGTGTTTCCCCTTAGCATGGGGGCTGTGAAACCCCCCACCCCTGTCACTAGTAGTGTAAATTTAGCTGTAGGAAAGGTATACACTGTGGTATCTGTGGGTGGAGGAGATGCTTGGGTGTGGAAACGGTGAATAGTTCATGGTCAGATCTAACCAGTGACTGGTTAACCTCCGCTGTGGTGCACCTGTTGCCCATGTTGGTGATGACCACTTCTAGTAGTTTCCACCCCATGTTAGGGAGGTTACCACCTGATACAGGGCATATGAGGTGATAAATTCCAGGAGGAGCTGGGCCTGGAAGTGAGTACCGGAGTAAGTTTCACAGTTAATGGTATGGTAGTTAACATCGACCAATTCCAGAGTGTGCGTTAGGACTGTCATGTTCTCCATCATCTCCAGGTAGGTGGAGTGGTGGTCATGGGTCATGGAGGGTGATCCATAGCAGGCCACAGTTTACATTGCAGTTGTGGCTGATGTTAGCTGCACATGGATGATCTCAGAGGTATCATGCTGTCCCATTAACCTGGAGGTGTAGGTATCCCTGATGAATATGGATACAGCCCCTCCATGTCTGTGTCAGTCCATGTTCTGTGGCTGAAATGTGTGGTCTGGTAGTGCTGGTGTGCTCTCAGGAGCCTTAAGACAGATCTCAGTTACTGCACAGATGTTGATGTTGTCCATCCTGAGGAGTGCTGTGAGTGCATGCATGTTGTGATCACAACCTCTGGTGTTGTGTAGCATAACCCTCATTGAATCTGCTATTGTGCCATTTATGGAGCTGGTATTCACCTTCGAGACTCTCCTAAATAAGGCAGCATGGGGGCACCAATAGCCTTGGCCAGTATCCCAAAGCCTAAGGCTGACACATAGGTCGGTATGGTATAGTTGCGTGCATGTTCCCCATCTGTGCTTGTTTTTCATCTCTCCTGTAGGTAACCTACTGGTAAGCAATAGAAAGCCTTAAACTTATACAAGTCTTCTAGCTTCCAAGATAGGCTTTTGGAGTGACTAAGTATCAGTGTTCTGTATGTTCTTGCTGTACTTAACTGTTTCCTGACTACATGGTGACTTCTCACTGTATATTGTGATCTGAAGGTCTGTTTATTCACATATTATGGCTGTGATGACCTGCACTTTAGAGGTTCACAGATAGCCTACTACCTATCTGCCCAAGGGCAATTAGAAGCATAGCTACAGTGTATTGGCTTTCCCCGCACCACTGATGAAGTAACTGTGCCTCTGTCAAGCATAGCAAATGAAGCAATTCCAGGCAGAGTTGCTGGAAGCTGTTGAAGACTGGGGTTGTAGAGGGTGATAGGGGCACTTAGTGATCTAAAGAGGGCATGTTAATGTGACAATTCAACACCATTCAATTCCCCCAACAGGTCACACAGCTATCAAACTGGACAGGCTCCCCCACCCCCTGGCTGTATGGTTCTGGGACACATGATCCCAGGGGTGTATATTCTGTTACCCATTCACACAACAAGGTTTCCCTGGAAGTGTGTCAGTGAGGGGATATGCCTAATGTAGTTTGGAATGTAATGTATTGTCTCACAGTACATTTGTTATATGTTGTTATTTCAAGACTACATGAAGCTCAGTGAGTTTGGGGGCCTCCGCCCTTTGCTTAGCCTAGCTTACACATAGAAATCATCTAAATAGAAAATAGGCAGGAGCAACGTTAATGTCAACAGTGTAATGGTTACTGCATCTGCATAGTATCTGTGCATTGGAGGTTCCAATCCCGATAAAGGTAGGGATGTTTATCATGTTCAAAAGTATACCTTAGCCACAGATTGCAAGTAGTAATCATCTGTATAATGAACGTTCGAAACACCCAGATAAACCCATGTGTGCTGGAGAGTACAGTCAACAGAGAATGCAATGTTATATCAGCACATAGTGGAATGTTACTTTACTGACATGTATATATTCTGAGTAGTTAGCAGATGTGGCCGTGTTTGCGCGCACAGGTTATACATTACAAAGTTTGTTTAACTGTGTTTAACCACTGCTATAATGTCACACAAACACTTTTAAACATGCTTACAACTGCTTAAATGAGCCTTATTCTGGAGTAAAAAACATTTGCAAAGCATCGCAGGCATTGAACCCTGAACCATGCACACTATAGTCATGGTACTTACCACTAAGCCATCCGAGGGGTATACATGTTTCACAGTCTTGAGACTACACCTTATACCATATGCATTTCAATGTAATGATCACAAATGGGACAGTCACTTTGTGTGCATATGTACAGTACATTGTAATGTACTGTAGTTTGTGAACCAACACATTCCAGTCTACATATGTATTACTGTTACAAATTAATACTAAATATATAATATATATATATATATATATATATATATATATATATATATATATATATGTCAATGATGTCTGCACACATATATAGATATATATATGTATATTATATATATATATATATATATATATATATATATATATATATATATATATATTATACAGTTACATCAATAGCCATATATATAAACATCTATGAACATACTTCATGACACAGAAGCACTCCAAAGGAATTGGAGTGTACACAAAACACATGCAGCTCTAGTATTATAACACTTAATATTAACCTAATTCACCATAGAAGGGGTGGTTGTTGTGTACGTGAAGATTGGGGAGGTGAAAGGTAATGCAATCATGCATCAAGGAGGGCCTGGGTCGGATGTCCAATAAATGAACTGGAGGGGTATAAATGGAGTATGGGGACAATATAAAAAGGACACAAAACAAGAACCTTTCTCATTCATAATATACCTTGTCATGTCACATTGCAACACCTAATTTCACAAACATATGAACATTAACATGTATCAGACATATGTACACCAAGTGACTGTCACATTTGTTTTCAGTAGTGAGGAATGTCTGTAGTACAATGTATATTCTAAACACCATAACATTTGTACATATCTCAAAGGCCTTAGTGGTAAAGTCAATGACTGTGGTGTTCATGGTCCCGGGTTCAAGACCTGCAAGGGCTGTTAGGTTATTCTGAGGGCCAGAATCAGGGTTGTTGGATGCAGGTGGCTTAAAGCACTCTTAAGCAGTTGTAAGCAGGTTTCCATGGGTTTGAGCAATGGTAAGCAGCGCTGAAACACAGTAAATGGAGAAGCGCTTCACATGTTTAACCTTTGCTTAATGTCATGCAGACAACGGGCAAACCTGCTTACAACCACATAAATGTGGGTTAGTCACACATTCCCTACCAGTGCCTACTCTGAGTGGCAAAATAATACCACCTTCCAGGAGTAGAACTCGCAACCATGTACTACAGCCTCAGAGTAACCTAACAGTAAGCTACCTGGGATGTACCTATCCCGGTTGTGCATGCAAACAGGTTAAAACACAAAAGGGAGGAATGTGTTGAAATAGGACAACCCGCCATGTACCCAATTAAAGATGTATGCTCATATATATATATATATATATATATATGTATATATATATATATATATATATATATATATATATATATATATATATATACATATATATATATATATATATATATATATATATATATGTATGTATATAAAGAGAGTGAGAGAGATACATCAAGACATGTCGATATATACAGGTCTACATATATATGTAGATATATAGATAGGTTAAAAACATCTATGGAGGTACAGATAAAAATATGAAATAATATATATATCTATATACATATATACACACACACGTATAAATATATATATATATATATATATATATATATATATATATATATATATATATATATATATATATATATATATATATATATATATATATATATATATATATATATATACATACGTGTCTGTAGACAGCATCTGAAGTGTTCATATCTGAGTGTAACATGGACCATAGCAATCACACATTCTGCCACCCCCCCCAAACAATATGAACATAACATATGAAGAGTATATGCCAATACACTATTACAAATGTGTTCTATGGACACAGTCGCCAGCACAACTGCAATGACTGCAAATATCCATGGCAGAAATACACAGACAGCTTTCATTTTGCAAAATGTTATTACATTCCTATGTATTGCCAAAAGAATTCAAGGACTAACAGTACCTGAATGCTATACAGGAAGCATTTAACACTGCCTTAATAAATCATCCTGCAATTACCATAGTATTAGTCCACTAAGGGATAAGTGTTCACATAGGGAAAGAACAGCCACACACATATAGACGTTGTACAAAAGGTGTTCATACACACCTGCATGTGCTATGTACACACACCATCTACCTCACAACCAAAATAATTACATCAATACATATTGTCATACCATAACCAATTATTCAACTACTGTACACCATCTGCTGAAACCTTAACATACCTGGACACAGACACACTAACATGGCCCTATGTGAAATAGTTGCTGTTATACAATTGAACAGCTGCTGATGTAACAGGGTTTGTATGAACTAATCCTGTTTCAGAGTGTTGAAAGGTTCGTACACCAGGAAGTGTTACTGAGTATTGATTATCAGCACAGTATGATACACAGTAACACCAAACTAAATATGTCTGGTAAGCACACTGAAAACCCCCTAACATTATATGCATAGCTATGCAGCCTTGAGCTGGTCAAACAACCTGGCCAGACTGAAACATATGCAGAAGTATTAGGTACAGACAAACCCTGAACAAGTAGCAATGTTCAGAAATATAACAGCAGTACTCACATTTAGACCAAATCCTCTAGGCATTACACACAATATATTACTGTTCGTCTCCATACAGCTGTTGCAATAGATTCCAAACAACACTTACAGGCTGTCTTCCTCACAAGTAAGGCAAAGGGACAATGCCCAAGTGGAGTACTCAGTTATACTCCACTGTTGACATGGTATTGGCTAAGGGAGTAGCTGCACAGCTGATGTGCATGTAATTAGCTACTTAGGGGCACCAATTGGTTATTGGGATAGCACATGTTACTGATCTGTAACTATAAAAGGTTGCCTTGTCACATATTCAAACCATCTGTATCTACCTGTAGGACAGTACAAAACACTGAAAGATGAACCGAAAATGAGTATTATACCAGTCAATAACACCTCCAATTACTAAGAAGGTATGTATAACATGTAGTATGTCTGTGTATGTAGTACCTGTTCTGTAAGAATTACAGTGTAATCAATACATGTAGTAGAAATAGCTATCTTGTAGTGATGTATTGTTGAGCAGTAGTAATGCTTGTAGTATTCTATGTGTGTACTGCTGTAGGTCACAAGGCAAACTCTGCATATACCACAAGGGATTATATGGGCTTGGAACCCACCAATTCGCTTCCAGCCACTGTCAGTGTCTGGATTGGATGAACAAGTATGTGCTATAACAGGGGATAGTATATGTCGATATATTGCAACAGTCGACATATGTATGAGTGTATAAGTAAGATGAACATGCTAAAAGTGGGCTTACTGTGCAAATATGGTGTGCATTGTGGGATATTGTGCCAATAACTGTGTAATGTACAGTATTTTAGGCAAATCTGTATTCTATTCTACATAGCAGTTCTGTTATGTTATGCAAACTGTAGTTATGTATATTGGCAAATACAATACTCAGTAACAGGATACATATCATTTGTATTCATCTGACAGTTTAGCAGCATGATAGCAAAGAAAACTGGAAGAGCTAGGTGGCTATCCATGCACATAACACATGTAATATCCACCTCTCTAGTGTTGTTTGCAAGCAATAACAGCTGTTGCATGTGTACATGTTATGCAAATGTGTAGTGACCCCTGTTACAGGGCTGGACCTCTCTAGTAACATTTGCAAGCAATAAGAGCTGTGCATGTGTACATGTTATGCAAATGTGCAGTGACCCTTGTTACAGGGCTGGACCTCTCTAGTAACGTTTGCAAGCATTAACAGCTGTGCATGTGTACATGTTATGCAAATGTGTAGTGACCCCTGTTACAGGGCTGGACCTCTCTAGTATCGTTTGCAAGCAATAAGAGCTGGGCATGTGTACATGTTATGCAAATGTGTAGTGACCCTTGTTACAGGGCTGGACCTCTCTAGTATCATTTGCAAGCAATAACAGCTGTGCATGTTTACATGTTATGCAAATGTGTAGTGACCCTTGTTACAGGGCTGGACCTCTCTAGTATCGTTTGCAAGCAATAACAGCTGTACATGTGCACATGTTATGCAAATGTGTAGTCACCCTTGTTACAGGGCTGGACCTCTCTAGTATAGTTTGCAAGCAATAACAGCTGTGCATGTGTACATGTTACGCAAATGTGTAGTGACCCTTGTTACAGGGCTGGACCTCTCTAGTATCGTTTGCAAGCAATAACAGCTGTCATTGTGTACATGTTATGTAAATGTGTAGTGACCCTTGTTACAGGGCTGGACCTCTCTAGTATCATTTGCACATTTGCAAGCAATAAGAGCTGTGCATGTGTACATGCCATGCAAATGTGTAGTGACCCTTGTTACAGGGCTGGGCCAAATGGCTATGTACACACCTACATAGAGTGGATATTGAGAGTAGAGACACACTGGTTAAACTACCAGGTTTGTGTAGCCCAACCTCTCATTGCCAACTTAACAGCCACTTGCACATACTGTATGTAAGGTAGTGCACAGCACTGGTAATGAAACAGGTTGCATATCATCTTTAACTCCAGTGTAACATCTGCAGTAGGAGTGTAAGATGTAGGAGACAGCTGCCCATGTGTAATAGCCACATCATAGGTGATGGCTCACACTATCTGATTATATCCTGATCATGTTGATAGTGGCATCAGAGTCTATTGATACATGATAAAAAACAACAGGAAACAAAAAAGTTAAAAAATATATATATAAAAATATAAAACCACAAACCAGTGGCCCAATAAAATGAAAATGTGTTTGTTCTCTGACGTCTAGGCTAGTTTGCATTCAAGGAGAATACACACACACAATAAATCAATCACTATAAATAGTGCATCTAATCAAGTTAATAACAATCAATTAAAAAATTAAACATTTAAAGAAGAAATCTCCAATTGAATTCCAAATTCAAACCCTTTGGTATCAAAGTACTGAATTTGAGAATATAAAGGGCTTCTTTTTAAAGAAGCCAATTTTTAAAACATACATCAGAAAAAGCATATTTCATTGGCTCAACTTTTTACAAAATTGTCCCCCTTAAACCAGTGGAAATATCTTGATGGAAATGTGTTGCTACAGAACTAGTCTCTTTAAAATTTGCTATATCTCTCAGGTGTTCTAAAAATCTCACTTTAAAAGCTCGTTTTGTCTGGCCAATGTAAACTTTATTGCAAGGGGACCTCAGAGCATAAATAACACCACTGGTGTCACATCTAAAACAATCTTTAACCATAAAAACATGTCCATTAATTTGATCAAAAGAATTGACCATATATTGGCATGCCTTACATCTACCACAAACAGTAATGCCCAGCCTAATTCTCTCACTATATACTTGAACTGGGGGCATAGAAAATTTCCCTCTTACTATGAAATTCTTAATAGATCTTTCTACCTTAAATTTCAACCTATCTGGTAACCATGTTTGAAAATCTTTTATACTCTGCATATACTGCCAATAATATTTTACCAAATTAGTTAAAACTACACTAAAGCAACTATAAGTTGAGACAAAATAAATATCAGTCTCATTCTTAATCATTCCATTTTTCCTATATTGGCCTAAATGATATATATTATCTCTTTCTTGCATTTTATTAACTACCCTATTAATAATAGAACTACAGTAGCCCCTTCCTTCAAACATCGAACAAGTTCTCAGAATTTCCTCTTGCAATTCATTGGGCTCATTACATAATCTACTAACCCGAATCAATTCCCCATAGGGTAATGCTTCAATGGTATGTATAGGGTGGCAACTAGAAGCATGTAAGTACTGTACATCTCCATCAAATTTTCTGTGTACCCTTGTATGTAGACCTATTCTGTCACAAATATTCAAGTCTACATCCAAAAAGAGACAGTTTTACCTACTTTAATACCATCAAATGTTAAATTAAATCTATTGATCTGTAGGATCTCTATGAATCTTCATAAGCAATACGTACACTAAATAGAGTACTTGGTACTTGTAGTACTGAATGCTCATACAGGCATGTCCACTAGTCAGCTACTGGTGTTTAACAATGTCAGCTTTGTGTATGTGGCCATCCTGGGGGAATGTAATCTCTATGCCGTGTACACTGCCAAACCCACCTAACACCACGCCCCACACATTGTTTGTGATGCAGCTACAGGGGAAAGCTGGAAGACAGCCCAGTCTACAGCCATGACTGGACTGGACAGTCATGAGGTGTAGGTTAACACATGCATCTCATCGACACAACCAACACATACCCTTCCCAGAACACAGTAAGGACACCCACACACACACTACCAGAAATCACACACATTCACAGACACTTCTAAGTATCTGGACAAACAAGGGACCCCCCCAAGCTGGAAGAGGCAGACATCAAAATACACAAACTGTATGACACTCAGAACACATGGCTGGAAACATGCCCAACAGTACTCATTTGTGAATGCAAACTCTAGCACTATGTTACACACCAACCTATACGAGGGCATACATACTGTCAGCTGCCTGTCTGCCAGGATTAGCCACATACCCATACACTCAGACCACCTTTTAAACTATACACATGACTCTGGCCTATTCCATGTTATTGTGCAGGACCTGTGATGCAGTAGCCTGGACTGCATGGAAACACATGTAGGAACAGTCAGGTCTTGTAGCCCATGCAGGTATGTCCCAAGGCCTGGGAAGCATTCTGCCATTGGCCAGAATGATACTGCAGTACAGGGACAAAAGGATTGTATTCCACAATTGTCTAGTGTAGTGGTGCAAGTCAAAGGGTATACAGTATCTATCTGCCTGGGATAACATGGTTGACAGACCGTCATGCTTTGCCAGACAGGGCCTGCACCTGTCACCCCTGAGAATCTGGATACTGCCTAGGACTCATACTTCCCCAATAGTGCCTTCATCAAG
This sequence comes from Protopterus annectens, assembly GCF_019279795.1. Classification (NCBI taxonomy): domain Eukaryota; kingdom Metazoa; phylum Chordata; order Ceratodontiformes; family Protopteridae; genus Protopterus; species Protopterus annectens. The sequence goes on from NC_056739.1 coordinate 997,989,355, forward strand.
CACAGTTCAAGTGAAGGTCCACTGCTGTTACAGAGGCAGCCAAGCAATAAACTGTGGGTCTTGCTACATAATGATACATGTCAGAAACACTATATGGACACACATATGTCAATCCCTAACATAGAGAACATATCTGTGCAGTGGCTGAGACATGTTTCAACACTCCAGAGAGCACACCTGCATGACCATGTTATAACACATATCACACCTCTTGCCCATTATCCTTTACTGGAACACACGGGCCACAGGTGTGTCCATATTCCTGAAGGATATGTACACCCCCCACGCTAGTTGCACTTGCATAACTTCAGATCCATTATGCTGAGCAACTACCTTTGTGCCAAAGTGGGATTCAAATTGCACATTGCGACAGATCACCCACCATGCCGCAGATTTCTCAACTGTCATAATGTGCTGTAATGGGGAAGATTAGGTTTGAGACAGAACCATAATAATGGCTACTCTCAACTTTTCCATTATGAACTGGGAAGACTCCTTAAGTACCAACACCTGCGCTCAATGCATGTTAGATTCCATCGACCCCAATGACCTGGATCACAGTAGTCACACAAACAGGGCTAACAGTATGCTACACATAGTCTCCAATGCCAATGTTATGTTTCCTAAGAGCAGAGTGGTGACTGTCGTGGCACCCATGCAGTTGGACAATGCATGTGCAAATGCTGAATCCTACACAAATGAACCTTAAGCAGTCACATATGTGCAGTGATTGTGCCATTGAAACAAAACCAGGATACAAACCAACACAAACAAGAAGGCAAACTGGTGGTACCATGCTTTAAACTGTACCACAGAAGTTTGTAACTGTTGCAAGAGTGAACACACATGAGTGGAGTTGATCCCTGGTCAGCCTGAATAAGATGCAGATACACCATATAAAACCACACAAAGCTACTGTGAAACTAATCAGCCACATATTATGTGGCCAACCACAGAACATTCTATAGCTGTGTCATTAATCGTAATGGCAACGACAAGACCTGCCGTGCTGCACAGCACTATGGCATGGGAAGTACTGCACCTACAGAAATAGCACCTGTTCATCCAGATAGGGTCTTGGATAACCTAAACCACTCCCACCTCCCCCTCCCCAACAGGTACACTTAGTAATATATCCATGTACACTACAGGGCCCCTGTAATAACAACTATGCAGGTACAAGCTGCACTCTCTAAAGCCATACATACAGCTTTAATGGGACCTGTCAACATCCTACACAAATGTAAGAACAATCAGCTATCCACATACACATCATGTTCAATCATAGCTCCATGTCAGGCTGTGTACACACCGAATGGTGCACAGCAACAGTTGTCACACCCCACAAAGGGGGAACACCATTGATAATGGGAAATAGTGCACAACTACCCTGCTGAGTCTGGTATGTAAGGCCGTGAACTGTGATCAATGTATTTGATGTACTCAGTACAGATTTAGATGACAGTAGGGTTGATTCACACTGCATATCATGACCTTGCCAGGTCATTGGACACCATCACCCATACTGTGTTCCAGCTACACTCAGTAAACTATGTGTATATTCCTGTGTCACAGGAGTGGTTGGCAACTGGACTGCTGGCAGAACCAATACTAAAGAAGGTGTCTGACTAATTCACGCACATCAAACCAGTGCCAGCCACAGTAATACAGGGTTCATTCCTGGTACTCCCCCTCTGTTATCTATACAACACAGACTAACACAGAAGGCATCAGCCTATTGATGTTTGCAAATGACTATGAACTAGGAGCAATAGTTGACTCAATGTGTGCTGCATTCAACATGCAGAAGGGCCTTAGTGTGTCAGATGTGCGGTGTGTGATGTATGGCCACAATCTGACAGCTAAGTATTGCATTGTCATCCCCAATGTTACAAACCCTGTACCCATGAACTACCACCTAGACAGTGGTCAACATAATGGCAACTGTGTGTATGGGATGCAGCTGGACAGTACTCTTTCCTTTGATAGGTACTTCATCACACCAGACAGGTAGTCGTATGTGGCACCCCTAATCATGACAGGGTGCCATCCAGGAATATAGAGATAATTGCTCAGCCATACTCAACACCCATGTGACCCATAATAGATCACATATTTCCTTTAAGGGATATTGCCCATGTGTAGATTGCCTACACTGCCCTTCCCAATCCCAAGCTGCACTATGTAGCATGCAGCCTACCTTGAATAAAGCCATGTCCAACTCAGAGGTGTTGGACATGCTACACTTAACACATCCTGATCCCAAATAAACACATACTTCATGGACATCCACATTTCTAGTACAAGGAACACAACATGCCTGACAGATCTCTGTCCCATACACTTAACATACTCTTGCCATACTATGCATCCCTGTCCAGCGAAGCTGCACATTGCCCCTCTCTGTGACATGGTGTGATGACCGCATGCCAAATATATCAGTAACCCTGTGGATCGGTTCTGTGGCACTGCTTGAACTGGCCACTGAAACTTACCTGTCTGTTGCCTACAGCTAGGTAACGTGTCTGCCTAGGCTCATAAATGGCCCAGGTCATATAGCCTACTAGATCACTATGACCATACATGCTATAGTTGATATCCAACCCTGCAAATATGATCAGGCTATCTATTGTCCCATGTGTTACACATGTGCAACACAGGCAATACATGGCAGGATGCTACACAGCTGTGCAGTGCCATGTAGATGTATATGGCAAAACACATACATTCTTGCAAGTCTGCAGGGTCACAGGTCATGTCCCTAATGGCTATGTGTGACTATATATGTGACATATACACAGCATTAAGGTTGATTGCATTAATGTGAACACATCCAGGAATGTGCTTATAGGTAAAGACACCAGTACAGGCAAACAGACATGCCCACATCAAGAAAACATCCACATGGTGTATGAGCAATGTCATCACATGACACACACACATATATGGCGATAACATCACATCACCAGTAAGTGTCAAATGTGTGTGACTTATACATGTCAGTGGTGTTAGATTTGCAAAGACATATTTGTAATCTTAATAAATGTGATATACATGTATGTTCTGTTGTACTTCTGTACTTCTCTGTGAGTTACTTTGACATGTCTCCATCATTATGTCTTCCAGGTATGCCACGTAGCAGGCTGCCAGTGTACAGCTGCTTGGAGGATGAGGTCCTCATCCCATACCTCCTCGACAACCATACAACACTCTTCAGCCATGTGCCACAGGATGCACAGCAGCGGGATGCCCTGTAGGAGGAACTCTGCAGAAGGGTTAATGATGTTGGTGGTCACAACTGCACCTATCAGCAAGTGCGCCGACACTGCACTGACTCATAAGACCTCATAAGAAATGCTAATGCAGTCACCAGGGAACAAGGTGCAACAGGTGGGGTGGCCACTCACACAGCCCCCACTCACACATACCAAGGAGCTACTGGCCAACCTGGGGACACCTGCAGACCTCCATCCACATGCTTTAGCTGGTATTGTGGAGGTGGGTGTCTTTCAACCACCAAGACTGGAGTTGCCTGGTAAGTCACTGCTGCACATATAACCCAACTATATTTCACATAGTTACATGTGTTACTGTACAATATGTAATGTAACATCATATGCAAGGCATGTATGCACACATGCCACATACTATAGTCTGCTACTCTGTGTATGCACAGATGTGCATACTCCATAGTATAGTGTATTGTACTGGCTTATCTGCTAGCATGGACATTGCACCCTGTAGCTATCACACAGGTGTGGATAATGATCTTACTGCTGTGACACTCCTGTTTAGGTACCTCTGGCATTTTGCAGTGACAGCAGCCTGTGTCAGGTGAGATTGTTATTATTTACCAGGCTTGATAATGCATGGACCATATTAATTGCATGATATCTGCCATAACACACGTACACATAATGTATGGTGGTCCTGTTAATAGACACTGGTCAGACCTGCAATGCATCAAAGTGGTTACCCATGTGAAACAATTGAAGATTATATGAAACACCTACACTAAACCTTCCAAACTGTCATTGCCAGATGTGTGGACAACAATGAATACAATGGTGGAGGTGTGTTTCACTGTAGGGACAGGTACTACATATCAGCATTACACATGTTGTGAATATGAACATCACTGTACAGAGAGCATATGTGTGCACACACTCTAAATGTGTTGGAGCAGGAGTATGACCGGCCCACAGGATACACCCTTGTGGATTATACCCTTGATATGAATGTCACACAATGTCATGTGCTATCTGACATGTCCATGACATGTAGTGGGCTGACTGCAACACTGCTCAACTATCCTGAAAAACATGTCTCACATCCCATACATACCACCCTTTGTCTGCATAACCCTGTAATCACTGGAGCATATGACATCTATGGGTATATGTCATATGGGATAACACTGACATGTGAAATAAGATGGCCATCACAACCATTGGACAGAACATGTATACACATGGCCATGAAGGATGGCCAGAGACATGAAGCAACACACACAATAGAAGTGATGTACATGTGTGTACACCCTGTTGTACATTGGCTCGACACAATACAACTATGGCCTTTGTGTAATGGTGATATTGCAGATGTGAAACACTAAACATCATACAAGCCTGTGCACAGCTTGTGTAGGCATAACATGAAACCACCACATAATATTTCTTGAACATCTTGAGTATTTCACGTCATGAAAGCATTCACCTATACAGTATCCAAATACATACATGTGTTGCACAACATACACATGCAACCACATCAGGCCACAGATACAGTACATTCACCTTGCTGGTGTCAGACATCGCTGTCATGCCTGCTCCTCATGTGTGTGAGGTACATAGATGGCATGTGGGACATAGAGTACTGTTAAGTTAGCCATGTGTGGGCATAGTTCCCAGGCATCAGTAATATGGTTGCAGATGTGCTGGGGTGTCATCCGTATACCCTTCTGTGACCTGTGTCACACATTCCACATTAGGGTTTAGTGTGTATACACCTCAGTGACGTGGGTCACATTCCACGTTAGATATGTATTGTATGTAAACATAGTCATGGCTATGAACTGTGCCAGTAGCTCACACTGTATAGCAATTATAAAGCCACATGATGCCTTGCAATGGCTATGCACATCAGCTCAATGTGCAGTATGTCACTGCATATTTGTAGGGTGGACAGACAACATTGCATCAGCTGAAGGCCCACGTTAGTATAGCATGTCCCTGCATTGGGACACCATTAGTGTACTGTAGATTGGAAAGGACACCATTGTGTTACACATGTATGCATGTCATTCAACACGTCAGCAGAAGACATATCATACTACATGTGATTGGCAAGGTCAAATGACACACAGCAGGCCGGTGTACTGTAAACCTGTGCTGGTCTCTGGCACCATTGCAAAGTAGGGACAGCCATGTCAAACGTGTGTACAGCCACATGCACAATGTCTAGACTCAGCTCAGGGGTAGGCGGAATAATGTTGAACAGACATGCACTGTTTTGGGAGAGATATGCAAGCTAGGGCTCAGGCAAACATAGTATGCAGTCGACATACCCTACTGCTTATGTCCTCACACATAGGGGCGGTGGCCAACACAAAGCATCACTGGCAGATGTACAAAGGTCAGCGATGGTCTGTTAACATGTGGTGCATGTTGCACACACCATGGCAGTGTGGTGCAATGGTGCAAAGTGCATGCATTGTGTTGCAGGTATGGGGCATAGGCTACTAATACAAATGGTGCAAAACAGGTATGTATGCTAACCACCACTATAATTGTGTAAGGTGCATGCTATCTGCTATAACACATGCATGCTGTTGTGTGCAACTCAAGGATGTATGATATCTACCACTATAATTGTCTAAGCTGAAACTATAATTGTCTAAGCTGAATGCCATCTGCCATATCACCTGCATGTAGCGTGTGTGTCTGTGTGTCTGTATGTCTGTGTGTCTGTGTGTGTCTGTGTGTGTCTGTCTGTGTGCATCTGTCTGGTATAACTTGTAATGTACAGTTTTTGTCTTCCCCTCACATGTGTTGATGTAGGTGCATTGCCCTCCTGCAGTCCACCTGATGTTAGTGTCCTCACAGACTCTAGCAGTGATGATGATAGTATGATTGCGGCACAGGCAAGGTTGTCAGGGGCCGAATCTGTGCCATTGGTTGCCATTCTACCTGTCTCCCCCTCATCCTCACACACAGTTTCCCTGCCTACACATACCCCATTACCTCTGGCCATAGAGGAAGGACAGTTGGTGGGTGGTAGCATGGAACAGGGAAGTGTAGAAACTATGGAAGGTGTGCCTGCACACCATGATCCCAGTCAAATGGCTGGTGATGTCCCACACAGGCATGTGCCCAGTGCTGCTCATAGGAGGACCACTGGCCAACATGCCCCTGTGAGACAAAGCACATCAGCTGGAGTCACCAGATGCATGTTTGGGATATAATGGAGGCACAAGCATGTGCTGAATGGCACAACAGAGAAGGTCTGAGGCTTCAGAGGGCTGCTGTCTGTTCATTAACTGACAACATCCAGGCACTTGCAAATGCTCACCATTATCTTGCAGATGTTTTGGATAGAAGATTGGGTGACATGGTGGGAGTCCTTCACTGTGGCATGTCAATCCTCGAGCGTGGAATGTCTGTGCTGGAACATCTGGTGGGAGTGAGGTGCCCAGCACATGGACGTAGGTCAGCTACATCACCTGTTGAAGGTCTACATGAACATATTACTGAACATGCCCGCTCCCATAGTGGCAGCAGCAGTGCAGCTGGTGCTGTGCAGTCCACACCAGGACACAGCAGACCATGTGCATATGATCCTAGACTGTCCCAACAGGGACACAATTCCAGTGGACATGTGTCATCAGACAGTACCAAATCTGGACCTCTGTCTGGCAGGTGCAGGTCTTGTGGCCGGACACCATGAACTGTGAAACCTGCCTTGTACAGTCTGCAGCTGTCAATAATATCCTGTGTAGGCCAGCCACATGCCAGACCTGTGTGCATGCATACCCACACACACCGGAAACAAATGTAAGGCACCTCAACACACACATGCATAACATCCACACATGCCCAGTGATATCACAGGCCCTAACACACACATGATGTCATCCAGTAGCACAGCCTAGGCCTATGGCAAATATTATCACCCTGTGCATATGATGATGCTTGTGCCACATCCCTGTCATCCACACCATCAGTGCAGGGACATGCTCATATGGTCTGATGCACAGGGTGAACATACTAGGTAGACAATTGTAGATTAATATTGTTGAGTAGTGTTGACAGGCAGCAGACATACCATGTATTACAGTTTTAGAATGCATTTTGTAGATTTGACAGTATGTATCATGAGTAACAACACTAACAGCATGTTGATCTTGACGTTCTGCCTTCCTTTTTCAGGTGTAGTTGCATGTGCTGGGGGATGTCGTGTTTGCAGTTAGTGTCCCATATGTACATGTTGACTACCCACAAGTCAGTATGACAATACCCACATGCACTTAGTAGCTTCCACATCACAGTTATATTCTCCCATGTTTCAGTTATGTTTACTGTTCTAATGATCCAAGAGCATAATAGCTGTGTAGTAAGCTACTGTATTCAGAGCCTTCACATCCATAGTGGGTGATATCACAGGTATAGTCACCTGGAGTGGGGAGGAGGTAAAAGTGTGGTATGGCAGATGACAAGGGTAAAGGCCAGTGGAAATAGTGGCTTCTCATTGGGAAGAAGTAATACCCACTGCCATAGCAGCATGCAAACACAGACACACCCACACACTCAGGGATTCACAGACACAGTAACACACACTGACAATCACACACAGTTGCCAGTGTTTGGATGAGAACCCCTGCCTATGTGTAAATCATCATTATAGTACTATGCAATTACAAGATGCGCCACAGAGATTACACATGTACAGGTAGTTGGAATGGTCTAAGATCGAGGACGTCAACAGGGATACTACAGTGCAGTGCCTGTATGTGGAGAGGGGGGGTCCATCAGTAGGCTATGTAACAACAGGTCACAACCCAGGGTGTACATGTTAACAGGTGGTTAGAATGCCTGACTACAATTGATGATATCAACACGGATGCTAGATTGCACTGAGTGGATGGGGGGAGGGGGCATTAACATTTCACTATGGTAAAATACAGCCTCACTCCAAGGACCGAACAGCCGTATACATGGACAGCCATACACACACACACACACACACACACACACACACACACACACACACACACACACACACACACACACACACACACACACACACACACACACACTGTGGCATTCACAAAGATATACACCTATATCACACACATACAGACAGTTTACATGTGTGAGGTTCAACCACTTGCCTATGCCTTTCTTTCTACACTTCACTCTGTACTGGTGTCAACATGAACTACAAAACAAACTGGCACCCCAACTAAGTACCATGTTCAATCATAGCCTCACCTCAGGCTTTGTGCCCACTGAATGGCAAACAGCAATGGTTATCCCACTCCACAAAGGGTGAGCCACCACGGACCCTGGGAACTAGCGCCCAATTAGCCTGACGAGCCTGGTCTGCAAGGCTATGAAGTGTATCATCATGGAACTTATAAACAATGACATTGGTAATCTCCAAATTCTGGACCCTACCCAGTTCGGGTTTGTAAAAGGCAGATCATGTCTCCTAAACCTGATAGACTTCTTTGAAGCGGTCACCAAAGCTGTAGATGAGGGTAAGGTGGTGCACACAGCCTATCTAGATCTCGCCAAGGCTTTTGACACCATCCCCCACTCTGGAATTATAGAAAAACTCACTAAACTAAGTATAAATCCCTGTGTCACAAGATGGGTTGCCAACTGGCTCACTGACAGAATCCGCACTGTGAAAGTAGCAGACGCTAAATCCAACTTCAGACCAGTGACAAGTGGAGTACCACAGGGTTCAGTCTTAGGTCCTCTCTTGTTTGGTATCTACTTCTCTGAAGTACAGGCTAACACAAAAGGTCTTTGGCTAACAAAGTTCGCAGATGACTGCAAACTAGGAACCATAATCAAATCTCCTAAAGATGTGGACATCCTGCAAAAGGGCCTCACTGAGACAGATGCCTGTTGTCAAAGCCATGGCCTCAAGCTCAGTGCCAAAAAGTGCATTGTCATCCCTTTTGGTAAAAACTCTGTACCCATGAACTACCACATAGGCAGTAGTCTACTTAACACCAAAAGTGTGATAAGAGACCTTGGGACACAGGTGGACACCAGTCTCTCTTTTGATAATCACATCGCCACAGTAGTCAGGAAATTTTTCTATGTGGCACACTTCATCACAAAAGGTTTCTCATCCAGGAAAAAAGAGGTCATTGTTCCCCTCTACCCATCACTCATTAGACCCATTATAGAGTACAACGCCCCTTTTGGTATGTACCTTACAAGACATCTACAACAACTGGAAAGGCCACAGAAATACCTCACAAAGAGGATTACTGGCCTCAAACAGATGCTCTACACAGACCGTCTCAAAGAACTCCAGCTTTACTCTGTCGCATATCACCTACTCAGAGGTGATCTCTGCCTAACATACAAAGCTATGTCAAACCCAGAACTGTTGGACATGCTCCATGTAAAGAAATCTCAATCTCTCCAAGCTACACTCTCTAGGGACCTAAACTTGTTCACCACAATAAACAGAACATGCTGCAGGGATAGATTTCTGTTTCAGAGACTTCCCATAATCTGTAACAAACTACCTAGCTATATCAAACAAAACTCCTCATTAGCACTCTTCAAGAAAAATCTTGATGGTTGCCTGGGAGATAGGAAATTCACCCCGGGGATCACTTCTGTGGCTCTGCTTGACAGGGGCACAGGAAAATAATTTTCTTGGGTGGCAAAAGCCGGGGTAACATTTGGCTAGGCTTATATAGGCCCTAGGGCTAATAGTCTAGTACCTACCTATGAACCTATGAGCCTATGTATTCCCAACCATACGTGACATATATGGACACACACACCCACACGTGCCAGTACTTTGAATCAAACACCTGCCTATCTTATGATAGGTATTACAGAAGTACAGCACTATCGCATTCACTACAAAGCTTACTGACTCTTTCTTTTGCCAACTGTGCTGATATATGCACAATATATGCACAGGGGATGTATTACTGTTACAGGTGTCATGAGGTTTGCCTTCAGTGTCACCCTTACTGCATTCTACATTGTCTGTCTTCCACTTCAATTAACAAAACCTGACCTTAGCGGTTACACAGGTTATTGTAGTAATGGTTGTAACACACCAGTGAGCTGTCCTCAGTAATCATTCATCTGCAAAGAAGCCCCACCACTTAGTAGTCATGTCCAAACATCTGTCCATACCTCATGTACGGCTTACTGTACTTAGAGTATATCATCATATACAGTTGGCAATGTTGAGGCTGTATTGCAGCAGCATGATGTACTAAGACAACAGTCACCTTCAGACATCAGACACTGCACACACATGGAATCTACACAAACATCAATACATGTACACATATGCGGTCTACATCAGTAAGTGCACTAGCAGGTCAAGAGGATACATTCCACACCTTCCCCATGCCATGTGTGAAACATAGCCGAGCAATACACCATAATGGATGTTGTATTCATGCACTGGTAGGACACCACGACCTTCACCGAGTAGCCAAGTGTACATATATGACAACAGCTCATATCAGCGAGACACACACAGCATTATTCCATGTCATTCTCCTGCAAACTGTTACTTGACAGTGCCATGGTGAAACCAGGGCACTGTAATGGTCAACAGTGAGCACATCATATTTGCCGCACACACCTCATGTGTACTGGAAGAGTGCCAGCAATATGCTCTGTTAGAGCCAGGCAGTACACTCATTCAAGCATGTGCGAGGTCTGTTGCTTGTAAACATCTCACCCCAGCATGTACTGGCTATTGTGGTACTAAGCCTAATGTCCAGACAGCACACAGCATACATGGCTTGCAATTGTTAACATGGGGTATATGTAGGAGCTGTGGCCACACTTGGCTGTACATGTCATGAACATATCACCTGTGACTACTCAGGAACATACAGAGCAGAGCTGGACTTCCCTGTGTCTGTCAATATAGGCCTTGTGTAGGTCCTATGATCTTGCTATTTGGGCATTTTTGTAGGCATTGCATTAGGTGGACATGTCTAATGATATACATGCCACATGGGGTGTTGTATGATATGATAGGTGTCATGGGTGACCAGTAGAGAGGAATATTACCTCTGTTAACATAGATATCAAACCTTATGTACTGTTAGCATGCTATCTGCCATGTGCATGTGTGTAATGACTATAGCCACCTGTATGTAGAAAGGGTAATGAAAGCTATGGTAATGTCATCTATGTTGTATGAGTGTGGGATGTACATATCCAGGGTAGGTACACTTAGGTCATATCCAACCATGAGGGTGTTGTTTACTGGTGTACAGCAACAGTCGACTGTGTTAATGCTGACAACATCCGAGGGACCCTGGTACGTGTGCAACTGAGCTGCTTACAAACAGTGGTATTATTGCATTGCATAACACATTATCAGTGTCAGTACATGGGTACTTTGCACAGTTGATGTAGGCCTAGGTACAGTCCACCAATCGAGGGTTATCTGGTGGTCTACCATACTATGTCATACTACATATGGATGTGTGTTGGTAGTCTGTGGACAAGGTGGTGGATGTATATGAGGATACAACCTAGAATGCAGAATTTGACACTGTCACCTGTACCTGACTCATCTGTGATGAATTATGTCGGAGTAGTATGAGTGTGAGTAGCCTTTATGAATATGTGTACACCACCACGTGGAATGGTCCATACCACTGTTATGGCCCACATGTCTGGATCATAGTTATATGGTGGTAGTGCAATTGTGCACTAAAGAGTCTTCAGCCAGGTGTTCTTCACTGCACAGATGTCAGTATTCCCCATTGTAGGTTCTACATTGAGCAAATGGATTACTAAATCTACATATCTAGCACTGGTTAGCATAAGCATCCAATGCAATTGTCTTGTAGGTGTCACAGTGTTACTTCTGGGTGTAGAACATTTGCCTTGGAATGCGGCTATATGGGTAAATGTGACCTAGACATTATCCACACACACGTGAAACATGGATGCATGTGCTCTGTGATGAAGGATTGTCATTCAGTCATGACAGCCCGGAATGACAGATAGTGGACAACATCATAATAACAGCAGGACATTGGCTCATTGTTTTGGTCTAGCAGTTGCCACTCTTACCATGACATCACTGCGAGTGGCAGTAATGTGCTTGGTAGCAAATGCCTCATGTATGGTGACGGACAGCAGCAGAAATTGTGTACATGACCAATGTGAGATATACTTAGGGTAGCAGTCCTGCTAATAATGACAACTACTAACACAGCCGGGAGAGGTCATCTTGACTCCTGCACCTCAGCACCATTACACAATGTGGCTCACACATTATGCTTGCACATGCCACTGTTCCATGTATAATGCCACTGTCCACAACCTGCTATCAATGTATGCCTTTCAGGGCAGCAAGGTGTGTGACACATGCTGTAGGTAATATCCGCCTGTGTGTTCCAGGTAACCTATTGTCTGTCATGTCCACACATGCATGAATTTGTATACTTAACATATATATGTCAGTACTTCATGTACATGTATGCATGTGTATCACTCAGCACAGACACAGATATATCATTTATGGGCCACATACAGGTATCAGGTAGTAAACCAGTATGATATGCATATATAATGACAGGTAAGATGTACATAGCTGTAAACCTGTGTATTTACAATAGGAGTCCATTACAACATGTTCTGTACATGTAAGTCTATGAGCATGCACACTGTGGCCTTCTGTGGTTAGTATTGGAGTGCATCCCAAACAACCCTGTGCTACTAATTGTATGAGCGTACCCACTGCCACCTTGTGTAATTTGAGTCAGTGCATCCAGCAAGCCCTTTATTACTAAGTATATGAGCATGCCCAGTATAACCCTGTGTAGTTGTAGCCATAGTGCATCCCAAACAGCCCTGTGCTACTAAGTGTATGGGCATGCTCACTGTAACCCTATATAGTGATAGTAGTTTTCCATTCCACAGATGGTCATACTCCAGTTCAGGTTCCTGTTGTGCTACAACTATGCCTCTCAGTGATTTCTGTAACATAGTATTCTCCGTAGCATGTGCTGTAATTGCATGATGCTGTAGTGTGAAAAACTAATTAGGTAGGGGTTCTATTCCAAAACAGGCTAACTGTGTGTCTGCCTGAGAAAGGAACAATGCTTTTTAGAGTATGCACACCCTTTACAATTCACATAACCACCTTTGGCAATCCTGCTGTTGTCACCCACCTAGTAATATACCTCTGAGACTGCTGTAACCCAGTAATCTCCATAGCACATGCTGTAACTGCGTAATGCTGTAGAGTGATAAACTAGTTAGATAGGGATTCTAGTCCAAGACATGGCCGGTGTGTGTGTGTGTGTGTGTGTGTGTGTGTGTGTGTGTGTGTGTGTGTGTGTGTGTGTGTGTGTGAGTGTGTGTGTGTGTGTGTGTGTGTGTGTGTGTTTGACAGTCAGAGCATTTGTGGAGGTGGCTGTGAGTGTCTAACCACTGGACATGTTGGGGAGTGGATTTTGTAGTTTTCCTATATGGTGTCTATATTATATGTCACAATGTCCACCTCACTAGGAGTACAGATGTCAGTCTGCCAAGGGACTGTGTTGGCAAGCCATACCTTTACATCTGGCAAAAGGCCTGGTGAACAAAGTATGCAACCCTACTATTACCCGGAATACATTCTGAACCCATGTGTCATACACAAATACACTTGCCTAGAATATCCCACTATGTTGCTAGTACCCTGCACATTGATGACAGATAGTAGGCATGGTGTGATTGCAGTGGGCTCTAGAGGGTATGGCACCCTGTACAGCAGTACAATAGGCACATAATTGCAGACAATGTGCCTTCACTATGTTCCTCACTGGATGCCTGCAACATATGTGGTGCCATCAAATGTGATCCACAGAGGGCATACAATGCCTTACACGTGTGCCCTGTATGGACTGATGCCACTGACATCGGGGAATACCTGTATCATGCTATCAATGCAGGTGCAGGGTCAACTTGCTATCTATAAGCAGGTCCTACCACACCAGGCCAGTACTGGCATATCTGAGGATAACAGTTTGTGTACACATGTGCCAGCCAAACCAGGTACACTTGCACATGGCACATGGCATGCATTGCAAAGCAATGGACATACACAATGGTAACCAGGATGTCAGGACAGTTCATACAATACCCATCTGTTTGGGACATTGCAGGCACTACACCCCTGTACCACACTGCACACCATTGTCGGGTGGCATGATGCCAAGGATTACCCCTCACCCAGCCTTGTACAGCCATCTTGCACAGCCAACCACTACACACCCATGAAGCAATGCACACATGCATGTCAGCACTGGCACCTTGTGTCTTCATGTGGGGTATGATGCTCCCAACCACAGTCACACCCAATGTAACTCCCATTGGCATACCAACTGATGTCAGACATGTTCACATGCCCTAGCCCATAGAACCTCCGGATATCCCCTGTGGTGCATGTAGTACCTGTGCATTACTGCAGTGTGGCAAACTAAGTAGTTAGGAAGTGTATTTCTGGGCCTGGCAAAGTGTGCCAATGTGAGTTCATTAGAGAGTGTGGTTGGGTTGACAATGACATCCATTCATGTGGACAGCCATGTGTGCTGCACTTAATGTATGTCTACTATATCTCTGTTGCAGATGTCACTCACAAGCACACATATATGTTCTTACAGCACACCAACATGTCAGCTTTGTGGCACATGGAGTAACTGCATGCACTTGTAATAGTAATGATTAGTCAGTCAGGGGTTTGAACCCCTGTACTAGTAGGTGTGTGACAGACGACTCTTAGGTTTTAGTCTGCAAGCCCTTCTCTGATGTACTTTGCCTCTCTCTGTCCCTCCCACACACTGTCTGGTGGATGTGGAGTTGTACACCTGCTCAGCAGCAGCTTGTATTTTGTAAGTGATGGTCATGATCAGGTGATGGCCTTTGCACCTATTGCAATCCTCCTCTAGCTGATTGCATGTGGAACAGCTGTGATGATGTTTCCATAGCCAATTGCATGGAAACACAGTACAATATCTGGGAACATCATGTTGGTGTTTGCCCATGACAGTCGCTGTGAGTGGTACCTGGATCTGGTGTTTGGTAAACGGCATCACAGATGATATCTGGATGTTCCTCAAACAAAATACACAGTGGAAAATAGCCTAAAGACAGGAGGGTGATGTGCCAGACATGACTACAGCATGTAAGTGTAGTTATGCTTCATTGGGACTACTGCCAGTTTAACAAGTTGTGTGTGGTAATGGCTATTCTGCATGTTTTAAAACTGACAAGACAGTGCTCTGGGTGTGAGGGAACCCCCATCTGTAGAGACATCTGTGAACTGGTCAGTGTGTGGAACCATTTGTTTCCTGTGTTACTCATTGAACACACATCTGTGAACTTAAGGAGCATAGTGTGAGGACTGCAGTCAGTACATGGTGATAGTGATGAGTTACTGCCATTGAATCCCTGATTGGACATATGTCACATGAAACAGTGGTATGACAGACACTGTCTGGGGTTCTCAGTGACATGCCAATAATGGGCTACTGTTCATAGCTGCAGTCACAAGTCTTCTACACTTTGTACAGATGTCATGCAGTATATATGCATGTGTTGTCTTCCCTCGGCAAATGTATACCATCTGTTTTGTTGGGTTGATGGTCATATCTATGCATGCTGTTATAAGTAATCCTGAATGCTGTTGACTATTACTAAGCCATATCTGTGTTAAAACTGCAACACTATAGGCTGTATGGGATGGAGGTCCCGGCAGAACCTCCTGTCCCACTTCAGATGGCCATGGCACCGGGCACCAGCACATCTGGGGCCCAGCCTTGGAACTCCACCACTGTTGGCTCTGCACCACCTTCTGGTGGAACCGCCACTGAGGATAGTGCTTGTCCCCCCTGGGAGCAGGTCCAGACAGGAACCTGTCCGCTGTCGTACAGTCCTGGATGTGTTACATAGGGTGCTCAATAAGTGGTTTTGAGGTTAGATACGCCAGCTCAAGGGCAGAGTGTCACATTTACAGGGTGAGCCTGCCCCTCCTAGACAGCCCCCAGCACTACCACCATTGCAGCTGTTTTGGTGCAGTGTTGGCTGCCCTTGGCTGGAGACCTACATCCCACTTTTTCCATCTGTGGGCTCATAGGCTTGTGACTGCCGAACACCCCTCACCATCCAAGGTGTATCCCCCCACATGTGTCATATACCGACCCTGTATGCTGTCTTGTCTGTCATCCTACCCAGCCTATCCTCCACAAGCATACCTACTCTCCTTCCCCCACATCCCACTCTCACCCTACGGAAACAAAAGGCCAATCAGTTCCTAGAACATTTGCCCCATACATAGCTGTCCATTTCACACATGTCCACTGGACACATGTAACCCTTTTAATACGCATCACAACACACTCCAGTTCTTCTCACCCCTGTCTCTCAGGCGCACGATCCTGGTATGCACATGACTCCTAAAGGTTCCAGGTACACGTGACGCAGATGACCCCATTGTACACACAACACTACCGGTCCCTCTATAGTTACCTCATTTACCTTCTTCATGATGACGATGCCGCACACAGCACCTTGCAGGAGTACTGTTCTCACACAATGATTGGACAGGAACTGTTGTGTTAATGTAAATAAAATGCACAGAGTGATGTATTTGGCCAACGTACAAAAGTCTGCATGTATTAATGACACATGTCTGTCTGAGGGAGTCTTGATATTACATAGGACAACACCACTACATAATACAGGCATTGCTGGTGTTTCCCTTTTCATTCCTTTGTAATGCTTTGTTGTCACATGGGATGTTCTTAATACATCTATAAATATGTATGTATATATATCTGGACATAAACACACACACATACATCTACATGATGGAATACATTTCCTATACTGTTGAATGACTGTGCTGGATGATATGTTTGTAATAACATCCGATGTCTGTATATCTGCCATGGCTTAATGGTAAATCACATTAGCTGTGTGTGCAGCGTCGTGGTTTAGAGCCTTGCAGTGGCCATTTATTTTGTTGCTGGGCAGAACAAGGCCGTTGGATATGGAGTGAGTAAGGCACATTAAAGCAGTTGTGAGTGGGGGTGCATGGGTTTGCGCAGAGCTAAGCAATGCTAACCTCTGGTTACAGTTTCTTACTCTCAGTTAGCCTCTATATTGCTTCACCAGAGTAATACTCACATACTGGTGGCCAAACAGGCTTACACCCGCTCACTCCCACACTTGCAAATGCACTGCATTTGGTGTTTGCATCTGACACTCACACCCCTGAGAGGCAGTGAGGACAACGGTATTACCTTGTGATGCCTATTACATTGGATTACATGTCTACAGTATCGGGAATGGCTGGCCATTAAGCGAAAGCATAGCGTTCGACTGTACGGAATCCGCGGCCTGTCCAGAGTTTGATTCATATTATTGGTGTGTTCCTCTTACAATCTGCACCTGTCTGGCTAATACATGGGAACTGACACTCTTCAATACAAAGAAGTAACTGGGCTTTGGAACCCACATCCTTCAGCCGAGTCATGCTACTGCATACCTAATATTCTATCATCTTTCTAAGGTTGTAAGTGGAATATGTGCTTTCTGTCCCTATCAGACCTCTCAAACGATTGGGGACAAATATCAAATGAGTCAGGGACACATCATAACAACATCAGGGACACATTTAAATTATTAGTGCTATTAACCTGACACATTGACAGACTTAGAGCATATGAATTCATACACATTTTCTGAGGTAAATGATGTATATAACTCTTAATTGTTGTCATTATTCGTTATGTGTAATTCACCACCTTTCCTCCAAAAGTCACTAGTTTTAGGAGGGATTAAGTGGGACAGAGTTAGAATTTGAGTCGGAATCAGGGACGTCCCTGGAAATTGGGGACAGTTCAGAGGTATGGTCCCTATTTGTTCCCCCAATGGTTTATGTCCTGTCCAGTGGATTTGCTCTTAGGGGTTGAGAGGTATGGGCATCAGCTATGCCCATTTTGGAATATTACTTACTTCCCCGGGGCGGTCTTAATACGACTGCTCCAGCCAACACCTGCATGCCTAGACCCTTAATTGCATACCCATAGTTCCCCCACCTGCCCCTCCTCTACAGCACTCATCTTTACTGTAGGTGCAGGTGGGGTATAAACACACCACTACACACAGCCTACTTTCTGCATGTCGGGACACATGTGGTATATTGTGTTCACCCATGGGTTATCAGACTTGCACAACCTACTGGCCCGTGTACGTCTACAGCCTGGTTTGATGAATCCTTACTGGGACTGACTCCGATGATCATAAATTTTTGGGTGCCCCACAAGGGACATCGATGTCTATGTTTCAAGATTAGACCTGGCAGGTCTCTCCCACTGATAGTTTCCTGCCGGTGGTCTGGGAAGCAGTGGTGTGTTTACTTTTATTGTGTGTCTGTATGTCTCACCGGCCTAGCTGGGGGGGGGGTTGCTGCTACATGTTACACGTTTGTTTATTGGACCCCTCACCCCCATATGCATGTCCTGTGAACATATGTAATTTGTAACTGCTGTATCATATCCTAGCTATATACATGTGTATATTTACAGTCACACACACACACACATACACACATATATATATATATATATATATATATATATATATATATATATATATATATATATATGTATATATTTATATATATATATATATATGTATATATATATATATATATATATATATATATGTGTGTGTGTGTGTGTGTGTGTGTGTGTGTCTGTAAAGCAATGCATTCCCCGCACAAATGCACTTACACACGCTTACTGGTGTTTATATATGCTTAAACCTGCTTACTAGTGCCTTATTCATTATGACACTGACACTACGCTCCAGTTCACTTGTAATTGTTATTTTGCAGGTTATACAGTGGACAGATGTTGCAATATGTTCATGTACAGATTACCGATGGTAAATGGTATTTGATGCAGTGGGATTCGGAATGAGAATGTCTGTTCGTTAGGCGGTTGCTCTAACCAATACACTATTGCTGTGCTGCTTCATTTGCATATATACCCATATACCCATGGCTCCTGGTTCCCCAAACACCCACTCCAATGCCTCCCTAACACTGCAGTCATCCATTCTCCAGTTGGACTTGTGGTATATCCACACCACTACACATCATTGGCCGCTCCCTACTCCTGTAGACCCATCACATTGGTTGACTCACTCCATGTATCCGCAGAACTCCCAAACTTTTAGTCAACAAACATTGGTGACACGAGCGACCAAAAGGACATTATTTGCAATTTTTGGGTTGTCCCACATGGGACATGCATGTCTTTATGTTAAGATTAGACTCTATACTTCATTACATCCTTACTCCCGTTAATATGACACTACAATAAATTAATGAGTATGACTATGTGGTAACGCACACATTACACATGAGAGCCTAATTATGTATGTGTTTGGCGTATTTCTTTTACAAATAGACCAGTTTAGTAATTGGTGTTGCTGTAGCAGGCAGATTACAGGAATGATTCCATGTATGGGGAAAGTCCTCACATTTGATTTTTTTCAGCAAAGCACTGACTTCGGACATTGTACACACTTCTGCGTTTTAGCAGTTTTGTCCCTTCCCTCTTATGCACAACCTATTATTCTATCTACTGTCGAGGTTTGTAAGGGCACATTCATGTTATTTATGTCTGCAAATGGAATGAATGTGTTACAGAGAATGTACTTCTACATATAGATGTCTGCATGTTGTTGTTGTTTGTCTTTCGGCTTTTTCCCAGTAAGGGGTCACCACAGCAGAATTCCGTTCCGCTAATGATTGGCAGTAAATTTTTACGAAACACCAAGGTGCCAACTCGACGCCCAACCTTCAACCAATTTACGCACGCATGTCTTTCGAATGCTACCCAACCATGGGGAGGACATGCAGGCTCCACACAGAAAGCACTCCCAAGCCAAGACGAAAATCGAACAGGAGAACCTCTTGCTGTGAGGTAACAATGCTACCGCTGTACCATCGCGGAATATAGATGTCTGCATGTGTGTATGCAT
Source organism: Protopterus annectens (assembly GCF_019279795.1). NCBI lineage: Eukaryota > Metazoa > Chordata > Ceratodontiformes > Protopteridae > Protopterus > Protopterus annectens. The sequence continues at coordinate 998,009,637 of NC_056739.1, forward strand.
ATATACTTATAACGAACTCGCTGACCTCCACGGGGTGGTCCAATTAGAACCAGCCCATCCAACCCTGGCATGCCTGGCTCCATAATTTCATACCCATAGTTCCTCCACCCCACCCAAGTTCAACATACATGCATATCTTCCATTGTCCAGTTGCTATCGCAGCCATGACACACCTCCACACATTGCCCTCTCCTGAGAGTTAGGGGCCCTACACGTATGTTGTCCCAACCCATTTATTCTCATGCTGTCCCACCATTTAGTCCTTGAACATACCTGCCCTTGATTGTGTAGTGGTCAGATGGCCTATCAATTTTTGGGTAGTCCCACCAGGGGCTACCCTCTGTGTGTAAAGTAGACTTAGCAGATCAACAATGTTACTCCCACTGGTAATATCCTACCTGTGGTGTGAGTAGCATTGCTTTGCTCACTCCTGCCCAGCTTGATATGACATATGCTGACAGCACTATATAATACTGGGGTTGCTGTTGATTCCCTTCTCTTTCCTTTTGTATGCTTTATTGTTACGTTGTTCTTTCTTCATAGATATATATATATATATATATATATATATATGTATGTATGTATGTATATATATATATATATATATATATATATATATATATATATGTTATATATCTGTACATACTTATATACATTTCCTATGCTGGGCACTGCTTAGACCCGTGCAAGCGCACTCAGACTTGCTTACTGGTAGTTATATATGTTTAATGCTGCTTATTTGTGCTTATACCTGCTTACTAGTGCCTTATTCATTATGACAGTGCCACTTTGATTTAATGACATTTAGTTAAATATCTCATGCGATACTCTTATGTTGGTTTTACAGCAAAACAACATTCATTCCACATGGAAAATAATATGTGCTATTGTTGGGCTCGAACCGTGAATGCCTGTGTTTTAGGCGGATGCTCTAAACACTACACTATTGACATTTACATTCATTCTACATGTTTTTCTCTATTTGAATGAATTTGATGTGTAAGCTATGCTCGGCGGATGGCAGCGACGCGCAAACACGCTGTGCTTTGCTTACACCTTCGATATTGCAGAAATTCAAATGTATAATAGGGACACGGGAAATCTCATTGTGAAAGTTCTAGGGACAGGGCTCAACATTCCACTACGTGCTTGTGTGTTTACTACTTTGATTTTATTTCACTGTTCGTGGACACTCTTGTATGCTTAGCATACATTTCGGTATCCACGGACACTGAATTAATGACTTAGTATTAGTGGCGGGCTCTACTAGTAGGCATAGTAGGTTATGCAACTGTCGTGGCATGTTTACGCCTCTGTAGAGCACTTGTACACGCCCCCTACCCTCGCACACATTTCCTGTGCATGTCAAGGTTGCGGCAGTGCACCCTCATACATATTCATATGGTGTTGCTGCACCATCTGTAGTGAGGATGCTTGGTGCAAGGCTAAAACCATCCTTGTGCCGAGCTTCTTGAATCCTGGGGAGGAATTCTCTAAATAGTTCTTAAATTACTAGTACTTAGCTGTAAATCATTACAAATGGCATTATGATCTTTAAATGGACATGGAATAATTGAGATCTTTAACTATTTCATACTACAAATTGGAGAGACAAGTATTCCTTCAATTCTTGTTTGTGTACCATAGACATAGGAATAATGTGCAAAAATGGATCCTTATTCAAAAAGGTTGCTGTATCCTTTAAGTCAAGCTGTGTCTTTCCATTAGTAAAAGCTTTGGCAGTAGAATGTCAGTTTATTTTTTTAATTCCTAGAATCTTGCTTTTGTAGAACACAATTAGAATTCCCTGCTAATATTAAACTTCTATTAAACTTTAATAGAATTAATTATTTAGCTACTTTAACTCCTAAACCAGGGATCAAATATACATTAGCAAGATTATATAGCTTATTATACTCCAAAATAAAGAAGGACAACATCCCTGTACATCAGAAAAAGTCTAATGCATTTTTAGCATCAGAGTATTTTTCCTCCACAGACTTGCTACCCCTTTTCTTTTCATTTGCTTATATTTTCTGTTGCACATTTGGACACACTGCACAATTTTACAAAATGGGCATATAAAACATTACTAGCCAGTGCCAGTCTGTCTGTGGTCATTTCCAATACAGATATACACTGCATGCTATGTGATGGGTGTATGAATCCTGGCCATGGTAGGTAATGGATCAATCTCTGTTATTTAACCAAATATGACATGTAATTTGTACTAATTGTAGACATAACATAGACATTAGTACTACCAGAAAAGACTCAAAATTAATTTCAGGTAACAGGCTACTTACTTTGAGAAGGCCACTCCATTACACATGTATCTTTTTTCTAAAACTTTGATTCTTACCATTTTATTCATTCAGAAGGACCCTGAGGTAGGCCCTATTAGAGGATCTAAGTTCCCTACCAAGGTGTGCCTCTGGATGCATCCTTAGTTGATTGCACAGCTCACTTCAAATTAGCCTGTATGCTTGTGGGAATTGTAGCAATGTTGACGAATGTTACTTCTTATCCAACATTGTCCATCTCTGCTTGTTTTCTACACATTTGGAAGCTGTATCATTAGTTTTAACTTATGTTCAACATAACTTGCATTTGATAGATTTGGAAATGAACCACCATATGTTTTTCATGAATACTGCTACAATAAGAATTGTACTGATTCTGACAATGGGGTAAGACTTCATTCTGCAGAAAGTTCCCATTTGTTATGGCACCTTAGTAATCATGATTTAAGTAGGACTTATTTTGGTCAATTATGATCCTAAGGAATTAACAGAATCCATCACCACAATTCCAATCACATCATAAGACCTTCTTAGATGAACAGAAATATTCATTGAAGATGGGTGCTGTTCAGATGACATGGGTACTATTCAGACAACATGACTACTGTTAGACATTATGATTTATGAAACCCAGCAAAATATTCTGTAGCCCTTCTGAAGGGTAGTCAAAAATGAGGCAGGATTTTCAGCATTGTGAATCACCCTAGCTCATCTACAATGTTGCTACTGTGCAATCAAAAATGTGAAGTAACAGAGACAAAACAGCTAAAAAAACCCTTGGAAAATATTTTTGAAGGAGCAGTAGTGAAGAAGTCAGTTTAACTACTTTTAAGAGGTCAGGAAGACATATTTGTCCCTGGTGCTCTTATTTCCCACTTCAGCAAACCATCTGGTTAGGATGAAGGTTATCACAATGTCAAATTCCTTTGACAAATCAAGGAACAACACATAAACCCACCTTACATTTGTAAAGTAAGGCTTGATCATTCTTCAGAGGCTAATTAGGACAGTGTAAACATCATATAATCATTCAAAGTTCTGCTGGTTGTCAGACCATATAACAAGCATATGGTTCATAGGTTCATAGGTTAGTACTAGGCTATTGGCCCTAGGGCCTGTACAAGCCTAGCCATAACAATTCCCTGGCTATTTCTTCCCACACTATTTACTTCCCTGGACCCCTGTCTAGCAAGGCAACTGATGTGATCCCCGGGGTGAATTTCCTTTCTCCCATCCAATCGTCAAGGTCCCTTTTGAAGAGGGCCAAAGAGGCGCTCTGCTTGACATGTATGGGCAGTCTATTCCAGAGTCTGGGGAGTCTCTGGGTCAGGAACTTATCCCTCCAGCATGTTTTGTTTATTGTGATGTCAAGGTTTAGATCCCTGGAGCGTGTGTCTCTGAGGGACTGGGATTTCTTTAAGTGTAGCATGTTCAACAGCTCTGGGTTTGACATGGCCTTAAGCAGAGAATGCCTCTGAGTAGACAATATGCGATAGAGTACAGCTGGAGTTTTTTAAGGTGGTCAGCGTAGGGCATCTGCTTTAGGCTTGTAATTCTTTTAGTGAGGTATTTCTGCGGCCTTTCTAGTTGTTGCAGATGTCTTGAGAGGTACATACCAAATGGGGCATTGTATTCTATAATGGGCCTAATGAGGGATGAGTACAGTGGGACAATGATCTCCTTTTTTCTGGATGAAAAGCCCTTAGTGATGAGGTGTGTCACATAGAAGGATTTCCTGACTGTTGTGGCGATGTGGTTATCGAAGGTGAGACCACTGTCCACCTGTGTCCCTAAGTCTCTTATCACACTTTCGGTGTTTAGTGTACTGCTACATATGTGGTAATTCATGGGTACATGTTTTTTTCCCAAAGGGGATAATTATACATTTCTTGGCATTGAGCTTGAGCCCATGGCTCTGGCACCAAGCATCTGTTTCTGTAAGGCCCTTTTGTAGAGTATCCACATCATTTGGGGATTCAATAATGGCTCCCAGTTTGCAGTCATCTACAAACTTTGTTAGCCAGAGTCCCTTAGTGTTGGCCTTTACTTCAGAGAAGTAGATTCCAAACAAGAGCGGTCCCAGGATGGAACCCTGAGGTACTCCACTTGTCACTTGTTTGGAGCTGGATTTGGAGTTGGCTACTTTTACAGTGTGGGTTCTGTCAGTAAGCCAGTTGGCAACCCATCGAGGGATGTAGGAATTAATGCCCAGCTTAGTAAGTCTATCTATGATTCCAGAGTGAGGGATGGTGTCAAAGCCTTGGCGAGGTCCAGATAGGCTGTGTGGACTGCCTTATCCTCGTCCACAGCTCTGGAGACTGATTCAAAGAAGTCAATCAGGTTCAGGAGACAAGATCATTCCTTCATGAGCCCAAAATGGGTGGCGTCCAGTGTTTGAAGGTTGCCAATGTCTTTGTTTATAAGTTCCATGATTATACGTTCCATGGCCTTGCAGATCAGGCTCATCAGACTGATGGGGCAGTAGTTCCTGGGATCCAAGGTGGATCCCCCCCTATAACTGTAGCTGTGCACCACTCAGTGGGCATGAAGCCTGAGGTGAGGCAATGATTAAACATGACACTTAGATAAGGTGCCAGTTCATTTTGTATTTCATGTGGTACACAGCCTGGGATGTCATCTGGTCCAATGGATGCTGTATTCTTAGCTTTGGAGAGTGCGTTTTTTACCTGTGTGGCCATTATTACTGGAATTTGGCAATCTTCTGGTATTGAGATGGGCCATTAAGGGGGTGAGAGGGGGGGTGAAATTGGCACTGAATTGATCTGCGAGGATATTGGCAATATCCTTGGGATCAGTATATCTAATACAATTCTGTTGTAGCTCAGAGCAGATCTGAGCTTTGCCATTTAGATTCTTGACATAGTTATAGAATGCCTTTTGGTTGTCTTTGGAATCTTTGGCAATTTTATTTTCGTAACAAGCTTTGGAGGATTTTATGAGGAATCTCAGCTTCTTACTGAGGCTGGTAAGGGAGTTTTTGGCATCCTGTGATTTTCCTCTTTTTTGCAACAGTTTCTTCCTTTTGTAGTAAAGTTTGTTTATGGCAGGGGACCACCAGATTGGCTTCTTTTTGTTTGGAGGAGAGCATCTTGGATCTATTTGGGATGGCATGATTCATGCATGTGGATGTGCTCGTACAGTGCCTTAGTGTAGGATTCAGCAGTCAATCTTTCAGTTCCCGTCTGCATGGGTGTCATGAAGTTTGTCACTTCTGACTTGAGTAGCATGAAGTTGGCTTTGGAGAGGTTTTTTTATGGAGGTTTCCTTACTGGGGGTTGGGAGTGGGATGTGGATGTTAAAGGTGATTAGCTCATGGTCAGACCTGACCAACAAGGGGGTGACCATAGGTGTGGAGCATCGATTTCCCATGTTAGTAATTACCAGGTCTAGGATATTGGAACCCCTGGTGGGACAGTGGATTAGTTGATCCAGGGCATTGGAATTTATGAATTCCAAGAATCATTGGGCAAAGATGTTGTTACATGAGTAGTTTTCCCATTTAATGGCAGGGTAGTTGAAATCACCCAGTATTAGGGTGTTTGGTTGTATCTTAATATTTTCCAGTATGTTTAGAAAGGTGTAGTGAGAATCTTGGGGCATGGTGGGGGATCTGTAGCAAGCTACAATTTGGATTGCAGTCTTACCTAGTGTTAGTTGTACCTGGAGAATTTCAGATGCATTGTGTTGGGCAACTAGCCTGGTGGTGTGAATATGGACACTCCTCCACCTTTAGTGTTTTGGTCCTGGTTTGTTGGCTGAAAAGTGTGGTAAGAGTTGTAGCCTGGTATTGCAGGGGTGCTCTCTGGAGCCTTGAACCAGGTCTCAGTTACTGCACAGATATCAATGTTCTCCATTTTTAGGAGTGCCCCGAGAGAGTACATTTTGAGGTTTAGACTTCTAGCATTGAGTAGCATTACCTTTATAATTTGCATGCTTGTACCTGTTATGTTGGTGGTTTTATCCTTTGAACTTTGCCTAAAAAAGGCACTATAGGGGTGGCAAGAGCCTTAGCCAGTAGCCTGAATCCCAGAGGCGACAGGTGCAAACCATCATGGTCTGTCGATCATGTCGTTCTCAGGCAGACAGATACTGTATCCCCTTTGAATGAAGCTTATCCAATTGTTGAAGTCAATCATTTTGTCCTTATATTGTGGTATCATTCTGGGTGAAGGCAGGATGCTACTCAGGGCTAGGGTCATACCTGCCTGGGCCACAAGATCCGAGAAATCTTCCATGTCTCTTTTCATGTAGTCCAAGGAGGTACATCTCAAGTCATTCACTCCAACATGGACAATGACAGAGTCATATTTGTACTTGTTGTGGAATGACTTGAGTGCATGCGTTATGTGGCGGATCCTGGCACCCGACAGGCAGCTGACTGTAATTTTCTCCTTGTTCAGCCTGGTGAGTGGGACATCAGTGTGCCTGACTATAGAGTCACCTATGACTAAAGTGTTAGGTATGTTGTCTTGCTTTAGGGGCTGTTGCTGGGTGGCACACTGGTGTTGTGAGCTATGTGACATTTTGGTTGTGATTGGAGTTTGTTTGAGTTAAAGCTTCAGAGGTTTGTTGCTTGGGCAGGTTACAGTTAAGGGCCTCCACATATGTGGATTTAATGTTGCTATGTGTGAGTTTTGGTGCTGTGGGTTTAGAAGGTCTATGTATTGCTTGAGGTGTAGTGCTGGTGTTAACCTTCTCCTCTTGACTGTCTAGCACAGTCTTGGGTGGAGAGAACTTTGCTTCCAGTTTGGCTATGTAAATGCATCTCTCAAAGGTTGTAGTGTTGGGTGGTAGGAGGAGAGGGTTGTCTGTGTACATGAGGCAATTGCTACATTTCCCTAGTATGCCCAGATTCACAAGGTGGACAGGAGAAATCATCGGAAGTTGACCTTTGGACATGCCTGGTTTGGTGTTTTTTTGTAAAGTACATGAGCAGTTTTCCCTCGCCTTAGCAGGGTACTTTGCAATTATAGGCTGTTTAGTGCCTATGATTAATTTCTCCTTATTAACAATGAGAGTTGAGTGCTTGTATCACTTTAAGGCTTCCTAGTGCTTTCTAGCAGGTATTAGAGCAAGTGCTAGTCACAGGGATGCTTAAAGGTAAGATGAAAAAAAAATGGTTTATCCTAAACACTGCAGTGTGCACTAGATGAGTTAGATGTGAAAGTAGGTAACTTAAGTTTTACCTGTCTATAAAGTTACGTTTTAGTGGAGAGTCACTATCTTTAAAACAGCAAGATAGATTGAAAGGGGGTGATCACTTTTGTATTCAGGTACTATGGAATACAGTAGGATGGCCAATAAATTTAAATAGTTGAAGGGGAGTGATTTCACAAAATGATAATTTTGTGCTTACTCACACAAGCCAGTGAAAGCAGAGAGGAAATGAGATATATGGTCAAATTAACATAAGAGGCAGGCCACTAGAATGACATTAGTATATAAGAACACAACAGTAAACGGGTGGGGGTTGGGAAAAAATTCTGCCTGACTCACAAGAGACAGAGCTTTGGTTTCTTTTGAAGTTTTAATATGCAGTTAAAAGCAGAATACAAGTAAAACCACAAGGTAAAGAAAATAAATCACAGTATTGAAAATATAAACAGGCAATAAAGTAATTCAAAATACAACAAATAAAAAGCAAACTAACCTTTCCTTCACAGCAAAGTGTAGCAGTGTCTGTGTGAGCCTTTCTAATAAATTGTGGATTAGCTGAAAAAGTGGATTATTCCTCTATTTCTTTGTGATCAGTATTTTGCAGTACCTTAGCCAGAAGATTATGCAGGAATGAAAGAAAGTTACAAAAAGATACCCAGTATCCTATGGTCTGCTAAGATGTGACTTGTGTCCTGCGTCTGACATACAAGACATCCTCCAATCCACTACTGATGGATTTACTGCACATCAGCAAATCAAATGGAATCAGGAATACTCAGTCTAGGGATCTAAACCTCTTCTGCAACATCAACAGAATGGTTTGGAGAGACAGGTATACCTTGCCGAGCATATTGCTGTTCTGGAACAGACTTCACATTTTCATAAACATAGGGCATCCATGTCCATATTCAAGTGCAACGTGGATCTATGAATTGGAAACAAAAAAAATACTCCAGGACTGCCCCCAGTAATACTAATGGACAGAGGCAGGTCCTAAAATGTTTTATCCCATTCATAGGCCCACTCAAGTTATTTATGGTATGATTCCAGTTATTCATATTAGGGGTAATATATAATTATCAACCATTGGATGAGTAAGGCTGATTTCTAATCAAATGGGCTAGGTTAACTCATGCACAAAAAAGAAACTGGTTAAGCTTAAAATGACTCACAAGGGCATCTAGCCTGCTATTTACTTATGAACATATAAAAATTAAGAAAACAAGAAGTAGGTAATTAAATGAAGTAAGAATGTAAGAAAATAAGCCTGTAAGTTGACTTTCTGTCTTTGGCACAGTCTGGCTGAGATAATCATGCTGGCTTTCCACTCCTTAGTAGATACTTTTACTCCCTTTTGTCACTTGTTAATATGGCAGAAGAGCAGGGTAACAATAAATCAGCAGTCACTCATAGATACTTGCAAGAATTCCTAGGGTGGCTTGTACCATTGGGGTAGCGGGCTGCCACAATGACGTTTGTTAATTCATTTTGGAAATAAAATGAAATACATTAATGTGAACTAAATTTTGTAAATTTGGTCAATCAGACATTTTCTTTCCCGCATGCATTTCTGGTTATGGGGTAGGTTTTGCGACTTTTAAATGTTATTGTTGATAAATTAATTGAATATATATTATTATTATTGGAAATAGAGTTGTCTCAAATATGGGCTTCTGCTATTGTCTGCTATTGCAAACAAATCATCATTTATTAACATATATAACTATATGAAGTATTTCTTGCATTTGTTAATTTAAACATTTCCTCTTTCCCAAGTATCACTGTAGTTATTAAGGAGGAGTTGCTACCCTAATGTGTTATTTATGGAAAACACCAAAGTAAAATATTGTAAGCAGTACCTCTTGCTTTTGGGTAGTCAGACAGTCAGCTGTACATTTATCATACTTGGTATGGTAAGGAGTTTGATTCCTTTTTCTTTTACTGGAAAACAGGTGGAAGTAAATTACTTTGGAAAGTACGTACTTCGGACATGTGAAAAATGATACATCTCTGCTCACTACAGAGTTATTGGAGATGAGTGTGCTCAGCAAATGGACACTGCTGTTCCAAACAGGGTATATCTCTGCTATGAATCTTTTGACTTACAGATTACCTTAAAAAGAAATTTTAAGAAGACTAACTCATTTATACTTTTAAATCTGCCAACTATTTGTTTATGCTCCTGTACTATCTCAACCACTGAGCCATCTCCCACCCCAGAGTTATTAATTGGCTCATACATTACGTCACCCAGGTGAAGGCATCATTGCCCATTCATTCCATGAGGATGAGCTTGAGCATGCTAAGAGTGATGCTATCATCTTTGAAGGGATTGGAATTTTTCGTTAATGCCCTGTTGTCTTGGATGCATTGGATATACCACGTCTTTTTGTTTTAAAGTGAATATACACTGCTGTCTCACCAAAAATGGAGAAATGCATAAAATAGGTAGATATAAACTATGTGAAAGCATTTTAAGTGATCTGTGTTTTTTTTTACATGAAATGAAACAGCCAACTGATGTTTCAAATCAAAAACATCTGATAAGTGACAGAGTTACAAAACAACAATTATTTTAAAATCAGTGCAGGAACTAGTGCTTGAATACTGTTGTGGATGTGATAAGAATCTCACAACAGCAACATAGCTGAAAATGAAGACAATTTGTTATATAGTTTTAACAGCTTTATTGAATTATCACTTATGACATAGGCAAACATACATTTTTTATAAAGAAAGCAAACTATATTAACATGTTCACTGTTATAAATATTATAGATCACATATTTTCTTCTGCACAGTTATCATCAATCCACCATTACATAAATTAGTCAATTCATACCTTCCCTTAAACCACACCCCTCCTCCAAACCTTTATTCTGCATGTACTGTTCCCACAATTTCCATTTTTGTATGTAATTTGCTCTTAACCTTTTCTAAAGATCTCACTTACAGTTCATTTGTCTCTGTTACAGTATTTACTAGTTCAAATGCAGTTGACTTAGATGTTGGTTTCCATTTTCTAATAATTTATTTTTTGGCAACCACCAGAATTAAACTTAACAAGACCTTACTAGGTCTAGACAATGCAGATACTGTATCCCAGCTCAAAAGATCATTTCCTTAGTTACACCCATTTTCTCACCCAGTATTTCTGACAAAGTAACCTGTAGGCAATTTGTAAAGTGTGACAACTCATTACACTCCCAAAATATATATTCCCAGTTACCTCTTTCTTTCCCATCACATCTCTTAACATTTTTCATCTACTGACTTAAAGCTATTTTGAGTCTGCTTGGGATATAAAATACCTTTGCAAATACTTCCAGGCAAAAATCCTATTGTTCTCACATTTTTCCTTGTGAATTGTTTTTCCAATCTCTCTTCTCAATCTTTCCTAATCTTCACTGATTCTTATAGTTATTGTACAATATTTTATATTTTATTTATTTATTTATTTATTTATTTATTTATTTATTTATTTTAGTTTGTTAACTGGGAAAGTCCATACGGCCAAGGTAGCCCATTTTTAATGGAGGCCCGAGGAGAAAAGCTCCAGACAGAAAGACAATATACAATGTATTAGTACAGCATATAAGAACAACAGTTTAACATTCAATGTACAACAAGACAAGATTATACATATCTTGAAATATATGAGCTGAGTCAATCACTTATAAGATATTTACAAAACAATAAATTCATGTTCATTTAATACAATATATGTTTTTAGGCAAAGGAAGTTTATAGAAAGGAATTGAAGCTGTGGCAGAGATTGTGATTAGGATAGAATAGGGATAGGTGTCAGGAATCAGGTAGGATGGGTACAGGAGCACTCCCAGAAGGAGTAGAGGTAAGAATGGAGTAAGGTTTTAAAGGAGGGTAGGTTTGGGGTGGTTCAGTGTGAGGGGGAAGAGAGTTCCATAATCTGGCAAGGGAGAAGGATAGTAGAAGTTGTCCTGCTGCGTGTAAAAGCTTTTAAAGTTCTAAGAGGTTCTGATTTGAGGATCTAACTGTTCTATGTGGCTGGAGAAGTTTTAGGGAAGAGGCAAGTGATGGACAGTTAGAAGGTTTAAAAATCAGCTTGTGTGCTGTAGTTAGTTTTCAATGAAATTTAGGTAGCCAGGGAGTTCCAACGAATTTAGAGCATGGAGGTAGTTACAATGGTGAATAGAGGATTTGGATTCTGTGGCAAACTTGGAAATTTTATTATAGCATGAGGAAAGTTGAGATTTTAGGGATGACTGGAGATTAGAGATTAGTGAAGTTCCACACAAAAGGGAGGGTAGGAGGTAGGTGGTAGATAGGAGTTGTCTAGAAGACAGAGAAATGTAGTGTCTGCGTCGATAAAGCATTCCAAGTTTTTGATGAATTTTTTTAATATTGGTTTGTAGGTGGATGTCAAATTTTAGCTGGTCATCGATAATGATGCCCAGAAGTTTTGTATGGGGAACTATTTCAATGGATGTTTTGTTTAGGCTAAGTATAGAGAAGGATGCTTTGTCAATGTCAGTATGTCTAGAAGGGGTAAATATCGTTATTTTGGATTTGGAGGCATTTAGGGCTAGATGATTGTCAAGCATCCAGGACTCAGTGGAGGAGAAGGCCTCTTGTGTAAGGTTTATTAATAAGGGAAGAATTTTGGCCAAGCAGATGAAAGTGGAATCATCTGCGTATTGTGCCAGTTTAGAATTGGGGATCTTTTGGTGGAAATCATTGATGAAAATATTAAATAGCAAAGGACCCAAAATAGAGCCTTGGGGTACACCTGTTGGGGTGTGAAGTAAAGAGGAAGTGCAGTAGTTCCATTTTACAGCTTGTTCCCTGGCTGAGAGATAGCTGGTAAACCATTTGATAGAAGAGAAGGAGGGATTAAGATGGGAGAGTTTAGAAAGCAGAACCACATGAGAGACAGTGTCAAAAGCTTTGGATAAGTTGAGGAGGAGGGTAGAAACTATGTTCCCAGAGTCACGAGCAGAGTTGATGATTTTGTGGAAGGAAAGAAGGGCAGTGGTGGTGCTATGTCCTGGTCTAAATCCATGTTGGGTAAGAGTTAGTAGTTGGTTGTCCAGTAGCTAGGATAATAGTTGGAGGTGAATACATTTTTTGAATATCTTAGACATAGGGGTCAGTATAGCAATAGGGCGAAAGTTGGAGATTGAACAGTTTGTACCTCCTTTATGGAGGGGTATGATGAAGGCTTTTTTCCAGAGGTGTGGTATACAGGACTCCTGAATGGTGCAATTGATTAGGATGCTGATTGTAAGGGCTACGCCATCAGCAGCTAGTTGGAAAAAGTTGGATTGAATGTCATCTGGAGGATTAGAGCAAGGTTTTAGCATTTGTAGGAGCTTTTGTATAGTGTGGGTAGGAATGGATTTGAGAGTAAAAGGGGAGGACTCAGGGTTCTTGGGTGTTGAGTTTTCAGTTTCAGTTAAGTTGGGGAGGATGTTGTTAGGGAAAGAAGAGGCGAGTTTGCCTATGGAGTCAATGAAAAAGGAGTTGAATTGGGTAGCTAGGTGGAAGTCTGGTGTGTCTGGGTCAGGGCAAGGGTTCTCTTTTTGCCTGGGGATAGTATTGTTGCAATAGTATTCCAAAAATTTTTGGGGTTGGTTTTATGATTATTTTGAAGTTTAAGGTAGTAGGATTTGCGGTCAGTGGCTATTTATTTTTTTACTTGATTTCACTGTTGCTTGTATTCGGCAAGAGAGTTCGGAGTTTTGCATTTTTTATAGTATTTCCAGAATTTATCTCGGCGATGCATAAGTAGTTTTGTGTCTTTAGTTAGCCAGGGGGCTGTTTTGGATCTAAGTCTTTTGGTTCTACAGTGGGTGAAGTGGTTAAGTACATCAGTGAAAATTCTATTTAAAAGTGAGACTGTGGCATCTAAAGGGAGGGACTTTAGAGGGTTCCAGTCTATCTGTTTTAAGGCATTAGAGAAAATTAGGGGGTTGAAGTTTTGCATGTTGCGGGTGGTAATGTGTTTGTGCTGAAGGAGGAGGGTAGAAGGGGAATGGTGTATGTAGGCAGGGAGATGGTCACTAAGGGGGTCTGGGAGAGTACCACTATCAGAGACTCGGTCTGGGGGGGAGACTAGTATCCAGTCAAAGATGCTACCTGTGGTGTAATCTTTATTTGGTCTAGTAGGGGTTTTGGTTAGCTGAGTGAATTGATATAGGTTGATGCTTTGAGAAGGGGTAGATGAGTCAGTGGAAGAACAATTTATATTGACATCACCTAGGAATATTGACTAATTATCAGAGTAGGTCTTTCACTTAGGATTGCCCTATCACTTTCTCTTTAACTATACACATATCAATTCCTGATAGGGAAGGAAGCCTCTAGCCTGCAGTCCAAATGTCTTATTGGCCTCTTCCCATTCTATTACCATTTCCTCTCTAGTTATTTCCTCCAAATGCCTTGGTTCTGTTGGTAGTTTTCTGCAGTAAATTCACACCCACTTTTACCTATTCTCTGTACCCTAATTGCAGTCATCACTATCGTCAGTATCTCCTTTCTCCATTCTTGTGTTTGCTTGTGCTGGCTGCTGCTTTATGAATATAACATTCTGTATGGCTATTGTTATTCTCCTTAATGATGTGCATCCAGAATCCTACTCTCTCATTTCTTGAATTTTTACCATGCTTTGTCATCATCATTGCTTTCCATTTTGAATTATAGCTTTCATCTTGTGTTATGTATATGAGCCTTAACTGTATAGCTCTACAGTATCCCTTCACATCATCTAATCCTAAACCACCTTGTTCTATTTGAAGGATCAGCTTATCCCATGTAACCCTTGCCCTCTTCCCCAACCAAATAAAATCCTTCAACTGTTTATTAATTACTATCCACACCTTCTCCTCTGGTTGATAAAAATATGCCTGATCTTTTATAAAACTAAAGGGAGTAAAAACATTTTGACTGTTTGTATCTTGCTATCCGTATCCATAAAACAGACCTTCTAGTTTCTCTGTTTTTGTATTATCTTTTGTTTAGGCTATTCCCACATATCATTAGCTTGCCATAACCAAATCCTTTTTAACCCATACTCCTAAATCATGTTTCCATAAATATGGTATTGCTGAATCAAAACATTTGTATGTACAGAGTTTACAGCTATAGCTTTTGTTTTATTTTCATTAATTTTATATCCTGAAAAAAACTTGAAACTGTCCCTGAATGTTCCACAACACATTGAGGTGTCCATTTCTGGTTTTATCAGGTATAAAATAATATCATCTGCAAATTAGTCCAACTTTTCTTGGTTACCATACCAGTTATATCCCTGAATTTCAGAGTCCCTTATTTTCTTTGCAATGGTTCTAAATATAATGCAAATCACAAAGGGGAAAGAGGACACCCTTGACTGGTTTGTCTGTTCAGACACAACTTATCAGAGAGAAAACCTCCTACATTAATGCTTACCTCAGATCCCTCTTATATTCTCCTGATTAACCCTACATCAGGGAATGCAAATGCTTCAATTGTCTTACTCAGAAAATTGCAGTTTACTTTGTTGAATGTTTTCTTTCAATCAAGACCCACTAACAATAGCAATATTTTCTTGCATTCTGCTTCCCTCTGGATCATCATTGTTCTGTTAATGTTGTCAAATGTTTGCCTCCTTTGCACAAAATCACATTGATCCATATCTATTGATTTTGGCAATAGCTTTGCCTTCTTTTAGCTATTATAGACATAAACACTTTATAATCATGGTTTAAAATTTAAATGGGCCTATGCAAAGCTGGGTCTGATAGTTTGTTTACCATCTTTAGGTATTACACCCACCACAGCTTTCTTCTAGGATGTTGGTGCTTCCCCTCCCTTTAAAATGCTGTTAAACAAAACATTTCAAATCTTTAACACTTTCTTCCATCTTAGCTTCAAGAATTCAACAGGAATACTATCTATTCCTCTGCAGATTGATTATGCATCACAGTTTTTATCTCATCTTCTTCTATCTTAACTGTTAATTGTTGAGCCTTGGCATACTTAACTATTCCATGAATATTTCCATTTGTGCTTTTTTTTTTATTTCCACATTTCTCTGATTTATACTCATTTTCATAAAATTTCCTAAATACCTCTAATACCCCTACAAGATCTCTGGTTATTTTTCTTGTTATAGTCTCCTAAGTTTGACAACAACCATTTGTACTTTCTGCTGCCTAAGCTGTAGTACTAAAAGGTTTTGTGCTCTGGAGTTATCAAAAAAAGTTGCTTAACATCAATTTTTCTAAACTTACGCAAATTATCCAGATATTCCCTTATTTTCTCTTTAGCACTCTACAGTTAAACTTCTTCTTGTTCAGTGAGACTCCCCTTATTCTGGAATACTTTAACCTTTGTCAGCCCCCCCTAAATAATTTCTTCTTCATAATCATGGCTGTCTTTCTTTTACTTCTGCCGCATATTTAAACTCCACTTCCATTTTATCCCTCTCACTAATTCTACCTCCTGAAGATATTTATGTCTTCTCTAATAGATCTCTGATAATTTCCACTAACCATTCCAGAAATTTCTCTCTTTTTAGATGGGAAAACACCACTATCTCATTTTTACTTCATTACCCTCCATTTTATCTTAGTTGATATTCGTTTATACTGGTGCAGGATCTGAAATAGTTACTGGATGTGTGTTGAAGCTTTTAATTAGATGCACATACCTCTGAAATATAATTTTTGTCTAATCTAGCTAGTTTTTGTACCTTGGGGGAACAAAATATAAATTTACTGAATGAAATGTAAACTACTGAATTCTCTGCTTGCATACTAAATATTTTCATAGTTTTCTTCAGAATTCTGCCCTCTTTTGTTATATTTTCCCTAACACAACCCATACATATGCCATCACTGTTGCAAATCAAGTTCCATACCCTCCTATAAGTAATATTCCCTGCTGAAAGCTGATTATTTCTCCCCAAATTTTCTTAAGCTTCATAATAGCAGTTTTGGATGAATATAGATACATGCCAGCATAATCTTCGTCCCTTGCTAGTAGCCCACTACTACCACACATTTACCATTTTTATCATGTTTTCCTTCTTCTATCACTATTGGAGCTCCTCTAGCAATTACTATAAGTATTCTCTTTCTGTGGAACATCCATCCTGAAGTCCTTTCTTTATCAAATTCACATGCTGACTTCTTTCCAAATGAGTCTCATGTAACACTATTATTTGCACTTTGCAATTCATAAGATCCTAGATCAGCGCTTCACTCTGCTTGCCCTGATCTAGGGACTGTGAATCTGTCCTGCCTGAAAGCCAAGATACAAACCTATTCTAAGCCAACTGGACTCCACCCGTACCATAAGTTAGAACAAATCCTCTCCATAAGACTCTAATTCAAAAGAACCTAGAAAGTATGTGTTACAGTGTCTGCAGTGTTACTACATCTTTTCTAATTAATGCCTTGTAACTGAGGACTGCTCCCTAGCCAGGTCAGCCAGTACACCCACTCTGTTCTACCCCTTTCTCCCTAACCTCATCACTTTACCTTCAAATTAACTAAGCTGCTAAGTTTTGTTCCTCTCTGCTACTCCTAGACTTTAAAGCACACTAAGAAAGTTTATTTATATTGTTTCTATTCTCTTTTTCCAAGGACTTGCCCCACTTATCTATCCCTCTGCTCTGATACATATATTATCCTACAGCTGGCTTGAACTTTCCTTTGCACTCTCAGTACTGCTCACTCCTCTATACCTACCACTACATACTCTCCTCTAGTCACATCCTTACCTTACCTCAGTAGTCAGCATTTCACTGATTGTTCCTGGGGTCCTTTTCCTTCACTGGCTCTAGCCCACTCCGTTCGCCCTATGGGCTCACTACGCTCCCCACCCTGCCCCCTATTCCCACCCACCCCGACCGCTTCTACATTTATTCATCCAAATCACTCCCCTTCAATTAACACCAATCACAAACCACTCCCCTTCAATTAACACCAATCATAGCAGCCCACACCTTAAGTTCCAGAATCTCCGCACCCAATATTCACCTTCATTATCCAACTTACTCATCTTAATCATTCCACTACTCTCCATACTGCCGCAATGTCACTGTTATCTACCTATCCTCAATGTAAAATCCTACTTCCATACCTTATCTCACCACTTCTTATTATACTCTATCTACTTACTTTCTATGAGCATCGCCAACACATACACCTTTTCTACTCCACAAAGCAAACCTCCTCTACCCCCATAGCCTACACTCATTCTCATTCAAACACAATTAGTACAACAACCTACCTATCAGCAAAATACCATAGACTAAATCACATTAAATACTATCTACCACAAGCCAAAAAATCTCTGTTCCTTATATGTAAACACCTACAACACCCACTTAACTACCAACTCCTGTCAATAATAGATGGTGATATCCAACCTAATCCCAGTCCAAGCCCTACACTTCCTGCAGTTACCCATATAGCAACCCCTACTACCACCCAATCCCTTATTAGACCTCCCAACTCACTATTAATAGCCCATCTTAATGTAAGAAGCATAAATAACAAGGTTGCCCAAATTCACGCTCTCATAGATGTACATTCATTTGACATCCTGTGTCTTACTGAAACATGGCTCAAACCAACAATACATGACAATGAATTTACTCCACCAGGATATAGCACATTAAGACTAGATAGATTAGCTAAGAAGGGAGGTGGAATAGCAATACTTTATAAGTCTGGACTACAAGTTACCTCTATTGACTCTAACCCCCCTCCAACTAGCAATGAAGAAATACTTATCTCCAAACTCCAACTCAATAATCATAAATCTATTTATATTATTGCCATCTATCTTCCCCAGGGGATAACTCAAACAACCTGGAATATATCCTGAATTGGCTATCAACCAACTATCCCCAAGAAACAATAGTACTCGGAGACTTTAATATAAATTGGAATAGCTGTACCTCAGAACAGCCCTCTACCCATCTTAATTTACATGGTTTTACTCAAACTATAAACTCCCCCACAAGGACCAATAAACACAACAACACCGAAAGCACCCTAGACTGGATACTAATAAATAGACATCACCTAAGTTATAAAGTTGGAACTCTCCGTGAGGATATAAGCGACCATGCTCTAACCTTCATAATCAGGGACAAGACTGATATCCAAAATCCAATTACCTATAGAACTATTAGGAGTAAAACTAAATTTAACCCTGATAATTTCCAAAACGAACTTAGAGCATGCAACTGGGCACCCCTTAATAGTCTACCTCTAGAGGAAGCAGTAATCCACTTTAATAGTAAATTTCTAAACATTCTCGACCTCCATGCTCCAATAAGGTCCATTAAGACTAGAAACAAACCTGCACCCTGGCTCTCAAAAGATACAAAACAAAAAATGCTACTTAGAAATAAAAACTGGACCTTATGGCGTATTACCAAAAACCAAGAAGATCACATCAAGTTCAAACAGTTAAGAAATGACACAAAAAAATCAATCCTGTTAGATAAAAGAAAATACTACATAAAACTCCAAAATACCCAGCAAAGTAAACCCCAAACATTTTGGGCAGGTATAAATACTCTCTTACATCCAGGTCGTACTGTCACCCCCCCACCTGTAGGCGTAGACCAGGAAAATCCAAAGGAAGTAGCAAGAACCTTTAACTCCTTCTTCACTGAAACCATTCAGTCTCTTGCCAACCAACTATCTCCCAATAGCTCTCCTCTAACATCCCATAATACTACCTTACCTCCCCCATTTCATCTCAAACCCATCTCTACATCCCTCATCCGTACCCTCCTACAAAAACTCAAACCTACTACCATTGCAGCCGATCTCCTTCCTGCTGAATATCTACAGAAAGCAGCAGATGCGATAGCCTACCCAATTTCCATTCTGATTAACAGAACAATCTCTGAAGGTGCAATTCCTAGAACCTGGAAGATTGCACATATTATCCCCCTTCATAAGGGTGGAAACTCTAGGGAACTATCCAATTATAGACCTATTGCCATACTTTCTCCTTTGGCAAAAATCATGGAGAAATGTATTCATAAGCAACTGTTAAAACACCTTATAGACAACAACTTACTAGCTAACTGCCAACATGGCTTCAGGCCATTTCACGGTACTACTACTGCCCTCTTATCCTTCTCTGACTGTATAAATAAAAATCGCAATAACAACACTCTATCCTCAGCCCTCTTTATTGATCTGTCCAAAGCTTTCGACATGGTTAACCATAAACTTCTCATTAATGCACTAAAAAATCTGTCCCTTGATACTCTATCTATTCAATGGTTTGAATCATACTTAAGCAATAGGCAACAAGCAGTCATGTGGGAGAACAACATATCTCCCCTTCTCCCCATCTCACTAGGCGTCCCCCAAGGTTTTATACTTGGACCACTTCTATTCTCTGTCTTCATCAATGACCTGTACACTGTTATTCCTCAGGCCTCCCTAATACAATATGCCGATGACTCCACATTAATCTGCAAAGCCCCAAATCAAGCTGACCTGCAATCTCTTACCCAAAAAGTGTTCAACACAGTTGAGGATTGGCTTCAACATCAATGTCTCATCCTAAATCCAAAAAAAACAAACTTCTACTTTTCACTCCCACCCATAGAGCCACACCTCTAAACTTCACTGTCACTTCGAATAATGGAACCATCATTTCCCCTGACTCTAACACAAAACTCCTAGGGGTACTAATTGACAATAACCTTAACTTTGAAGCCCACATAAGCAATAGCATAAAAACAGTTAACAAAAAACTAGGCTCACTATATAGGATCAAATCCTTTCTTACCCCACTAGCAAGATCTACTATTGCCCAGACACACCTAATTTCTACTCTCCTCTATGCCTCCCCAATATATACTAACCTCTCAAAAACCAACATGAACAAACTAGCAGTCTGCTACAACAATATTGCAAGATTTGCAACTGGCTCAACTTTTAGGACCCACCACTGTATTAATTACAAAAATCTTGGTTGGCTAGAGTTACCTAACCTACTGCTACTTAAACAATTAATAATTGCTTATAAAATCCTGTATCAACCTAGTAACACACCGATTCTTACCAACCTTATCATCCCCTACAGTAACCTCAATACCCTCCGCTCAGCCACTAAAATGCTAGTACTAACACAAAAAGCCAACAACAAGGCAGGGGACTCTCTATTCTCTAACACCGTGGGTAAATCCTGGAACTCTCTTCCCAGTGACCTAACCTCACTACCATCACTTTCACAATTTAAAATCAGGCTTAAATCCTACCTTAAAAGACATTGGCTATGCACCTGTCTTAACCCAGACTAACCTCTCTTGTCTTCTCACTAAATTTCTAAATCTCAATGTCTGCATAATCTATCTGCTTACTGGAATCCAGATTCATAACTTCTCCTTCAACTAATTTGTAATCTCTTTTATATCTTATTATGTCTCTTTGTCACTCTAATATCTCATGTTGACTCACCTCTTCAAGTGTGTTCCTGTATTGTACATCTTACTTATTTTACCCAACTGTTTACTTCAATATGTTCTTTTTTGCATAAAATAGCTTAATTGTATATACTACTTCCATTTGGTTAACCTTGAATTTATTTTATTTTACAGTTTTGTTTTATTAAAAACAAATATTGTTTTGTACTCTCGTGGAGCTTTTCTCCCCGGGCCTCTGCTGAAAATGGATATGTATCCAGCTGGACTAGCCCGGTCAACAAATGTAAAATAAAATAAATAAATAAAATAAATAATATAATTCAGTACTCTTATCTCTTTTTGTCTACACCTGTGAGGCCATTCAAATTCCAAAACAATATCAGTAGTTTAGCCATTATGATAATAAGTTTATTATTACAACCTATTACATATGGTAGCTTTTTTAAATGTCTATTTTCTGCTTTTGTGTTACACACATACATTAATGTTTGACAGGTTGATCCTTTATACAGTTGTTTCTCGGCATCTCCATTTTAGCCTATGTCACATTTTATAAGTTTTTTGTTTTAATGAATACCCTCAAGAAAAAACAGAACACCCCATAACCTATCAACATAAATGCACAACTACATAATCTTCATATATTGAAGTTTAACCCTCCTAATAGTAACAATTATCCCCAATCGACTGATGCACCCATAGGCATTAACTAACCTAAAATTAAAGTTATCCATGCTAAGGTTCATGTTACAGCCTGTGATCCTGTGCTATCTGTTCTTGTCTTATTTATTTCCCCTCCCAGATGACAAAGAAACATGTTGTATGCTTTCAGAAAACATTACATTTTAACCTTAAGAAAAAATGCACTGGCTATCTTTTAATAAAACAAAATTATACACTGTTCTAGTAGATGGACTGAAGAATTTAGGGACCATAAAGGCTGCTATCTCTTATTCACTTCCAATAATTTCAGACTTTATTTTTTACTAAGCTGCTTGCCCTTGTACCTTTTATCAGCAGACACCATCCAGACATCTTGAGGTTTATTGCTTTCACCTGTAGTCAGCTTGTTTCAATAGAAACATAAGAATAGAATGTACAGCTTTCCCTCAGCTGCAGACTTCTCAGTTCACACTGAACATTTATTTGCTAAAGGAAAACTATTCATTACATTAAAAATCTTGTTTTAAAGCCCATTCACTTACACTAAAAACGTGTTAGTTGATTATATCATTGGCATTTATCCAGACATTCAACTATGCAGAAGTAAAAAAAAAACATCTTAACACTACATATGTTATAATCAGTGCATGTTTACATGCCATCTACCATCCCACAACCCAAGATTATAGTCTATTGACTTAAACATGCTTTTGTCAAGCCATTCTTTTCTTTTGTCATTTTAATGCTTACATTTCTCAAAACTAGCAAATAAAAATACTTGATTACTTTATCTTTATCACATACAACAATCACAGAAAATGCTTTACTTTTTAAAATGCACTTTATGCAAAAACTGTTAAGATCAAAAATTGTTTTACTTGCAATTACTTTTTCTTTTTCCCTTTTATTGTCCTTCTAAACAGTAATGACATTCAGTAGAGTATATGCCTTTCAGACCCCACAAATGTAACAAAGCCAACAAAAGTCCAATGTTTCCGCTTTTTTGTGTAAATCCATATTCAACAAACACAATTGATGCTTTTCACATTTATTCAGTAATTTCAGTGTTACTTGTCTTCTTCATGTTCATCTCCATCTCCCAACCCCAGAGTCCAATTCAAGACCAAAGTACTTCTGATTTATCTAGTGAACAACTGTGCATTTTCTGTCTCTCAAGCATTTTCCTTTGGAACACTTAAAAAGGTTTCACTGGCAAAGTCTCTCTATGAGCTTTATTATTAGAAGAATGTAAACAGACTTCCCTTCTGTTTGATAGTTCCATTTTTGTTGGTCAAACTTTTCGATTTCCTCCTTAGCCTGTTCTACATCAAAATTGACTTTGATTATCCATGAAAAAAATATTCTGAAGATTGCTGGACACAACAGCTTGAATTTCACACCTGCCACATGACATTCTCTGACTGCCGGGTAAGTTTGATTCTCTTTTGCCTGGTATACAGTGAATAATCATTTTTCACAAACACTTTACTGTGTCATGCCCTTCTTCCACAGTTTGTCAAGATCAACTCTTTCTGCTGTTATGATTGCATTTTTATTAATACATATCTTGATTGCTCTCTCATGGCCAGGTCTGGAGCATACACACAATGTGAACTTTCAATTAACAACTCCTACTGTGGAATACCAGTCAAGTTGCGTATTTGTGCTTGCATAAAATTAATACAGTCTGTTCTTTCCAGTTTCTCTGGTACAATAGAAAAATCTCAGGTTTTCTCTGTGTGCTCTGTCCTCTAACTCTACAGGTTTTTGAATCATCAGTCTTATAATCTGCCAGCCTTTTCTTCATTTCAACCTCTGACTTTTGTGATTTTATCAGCTAATCTAAATAGACATTTAAAATGTCCTCCGTTTTATTTCAGCCTTTTATTTGAGTTGATATACTCCTTCAGTGTTTTGTTTATTTCAATCAGCTCTGATCTCATTTGATTTATTTTTTCCTCTAGATTACTTGAAGCTGTGTTTTCTCTGTAAAGCTGGTGCTTGAACTGTGTTTTGCTGAACAGCTGCAAAATTCTTCCCAGGTCAGTGTTTTCTCTTCACCTTTTCTACTTATTTTCTTTCAGGCTCTCACAAGTTTCTTCTTTGCTGGCATCCAGGCAGTGTATTTACTACCCAGTAACTCACTTTACTAAAGGTGGTAGAGTAACTGGCCATTATCTCTCAGTTTGTTTGTTTTTTTCACACTGGGAGAGCTGAAATTAAGCCACTGATCAGTGTGCAGCCATATCAGAAGTCCCTCTGTTTTTTCCTCTTATAATAATCAAGGCTGTTTAACACATAACAGGTCAGTAGAATTTTGAGTTGCTTTCATCCCAAGAATATTTCCTGATTCCGTTTATAACCTTCTCATTAATTACTGCTGGTACATGTGTTGGTTGCTTTTCTTTTCTGGTGTATAATGTATTTGATTTACTTTAATGATTTTCCCATGTTTATATAAATTCCTTACCTTTTAACATGAATTTGTAACTAGTGGGGCAGCACAGGGTTCAGTGCTGGTCTCTCTCTCTCTTCTGCATTTATTTTGCAAACATAACAGCTCTGGCAAATTCTATAAAGTGCACAAACCTCGTATACCAAAAATGTTCTCTCAAGCTAGACAGAAAAAGGTGAAGCATTTTAGCATTTGGCAAAAGAGCTGATTCTACCTAATACATTATAAATGGTACTCTGGTTCAGAAAGACATGGTCCTAAGGAATGGGTACTCATGTGGATAACTCTCTCTATCTTATTCGGTCATCATAGATCCACAACAGTAAGGAAATCCTTCTATTTGGTGCAATTAATTACCAAGGGAATATCCTTAATATCCAACTAAATCATTATACTACTGTACATTTCCCATTTCAGACCCAACATAATTACACCATTGGTATGTAAAAATCGAAGCACACCACTCAGCTAGGGAGAGCACAAGATTTCTTACCAAGAAAATTAAATCTCATAGGTTCATAGGTTAGTACTAGGCTAACTGCCCTTGTGAGCCATTGTAAGCCTAGCCAATTATCCCTTGTGAGATTCAAACCCTGCATCTTGTGTTTGTAAGGCAAACACCTTAACCATTAGGCCACCCCCCCAACCCAAATTATTTCCATGAGTGAGAATCAAACCTTGCACCTTGTGATTGAAAGGCATATGTCTTAACCACTGTACCACTAAGTCTTTCTTTCTACTACCCTAACAGATTAGAGCATCTTTCCTTGTAATTTGCAGCCTGCCTGATGCTTCAAGGTAACCTGTATCTTACATTCTAAGTCATGAAAGACTCAGCCTTATTTGATCTCCTGTTAAATCCGCTGTTTATTCAAACACTCACATTAGGGAACTAAACCCACACCAACAAATAAATAAACAAGGCATTCTGGAAAGATGGTTCCTAAGTCAATGCATTCCTAGTCTGTGGAATAAGTTATGACTGCAGGGCTACCTTTAAGGATAATCTTGATGAGTGGATAGATGTACACAAGTTTACTCCAGGATTATAATTTATAGCCCTGCTCAACTTAGAAGGTGAGTATTATTAAGTAGTTATAAAAGATATTAAGTACTCAAGTGTGTCTAATTAAAGTTGTAAAAGGTTAAGCATCTTATGGTAGTTGTCTAATATTGATCATATGTTTCTAAGAATGATACTACCATTGTCGTTGTAGATGTCTGTCCAAACTATGACATGTCACAATTACTGATAATGGTTTATACTTCAGTCCATTTTCTGTGTGCAGTCCATAAAGAATAAAGAAAAAAACTTGTACTTGCTTCCTTGGACTGATGGCATTTTCTGTATGTGTTGGAAATAGCCTCTTACCACTATTAGGTGCCAGGGTGTTTTCTATGTTACTATAGTTCTAATTCTCTCTACTTTTTCTCCTGTTCCCCAGCTCGCTTGCCCTGAATTTACCTGTGACCTCGCCTGGGTGGACACCTCACCTACCAAAGTATATATACTCATCCAATTGCTCAAGCATCCATCCAACTCTGCTGCTTCAATCCCTTTACTGAAATTGATCCAAGAGCCTCTCAGAAAAAACACAAGAAAGTATGTGCATCTACTGCTAAACCTTAAACTACTGTTAGGTTTCAGTACACTCCCAACTAGGAAAGCCAGCAGCCTACATTCCCCTTCTTTCTGTCTCCCCATTGTTCCCCCTCACCCATTCCCCTGAGTACTTATTTTTCTGATAACTTCTCAACAATTGTTATTAATTGATACCTATTAGCCCTTACTAGCTCCCTTCCCGCTCCAGTCCCGTTTAGTCCAGAGATTCCCCTGCTGGGCTAGGTGCACTTCAGCATTTGTCCTCTCCCCTCTAATATAGACTTCTATTTAACTCTCTTCTTGCTTTCTCTCTATCTTCCAACTTTCCTTAACTCTCTCTCTCCCTCTCCCTCTTAAAACTTAGTGCTCACTCCCCCTTCTACTCCAGCTCCCCTCCACTTACCCTTTGCCACTTACCCTTCTGCTGACAATCGCTCCACTGATAGGTTCTCGATCTCCTCTTGCCCTCCTGGGTTGTGTATCCTGCTCCGTTTACCCTGCGGGCTCACTCCGCTCCCCTACTCTGCCCCCATATCCCATCCGCCCCCAGCACCTCTACCTATATCCCTCCTAAACCACACCCACTGCCAATCTACACTAATCAGCCTCCAATACTGTAGTAACACCCATCTCCTTTTCCCACCCAAATTGAAATACTTTTTCCTCCCCAAGATATCTCCCCCAGCCAATAGGTTACCACTTCTACCTCCAACACATACACAAAAGCCACACCCTCTCTAATCCCTACATAACCCTCCTCTCTCTTACTAATTCTAGGTATTTATCAGCTTCTCTATACATAATTGTCTCTTATTTACATATATAACTCTCAACAATATTACACCTCTTAATACCTTATCTCAACATGCTCCCAAAACCCTCACTCATCTCCTTTTCACTTCTACTACTTCTTCATCTAACCTATCTTCATTACATCACACAACTCACTACTTCCTACCATTCACAATCCTTCCATGTAACCAACCATCTTAACTCCCCTCACCCACACTCACACTCGCATATCTCTCCCCATCTTTATCCTATCAATAACCTTCTAGTTTTCCCATACAAACTATTCACATCTCAAAAACACTCCATCCCCACAACAACTAATAAATGCCTCAGAATCATAATAGATCCCAATCCTTTCAGTAAGCTGTTCAGCTACCTCTCTGACCCGATCTTTCATCTGACCCTCAGTATATTATCAGGTGATATTCATCCCAACCCAGGTCCCCCAACCCCAACTACCATAAACAAGTCCATATTCCTTACTTCATTAAACTCTCAAAGTATAGTTAACAAAGTCCCAAACCTTCACGCCTGGCTCATACATAACAAACCTGACATCCTATCCGTTTCTGAAACATGGTTAAAACCTCATATAAAAGACTCTGAAATAACTCCACCTAACTATTCTATTATCAGAAAAGACAGAGCCCATAAAAAAGGTGGAGGAGTAGCTCTCATTTACTCATCCTCCCTGTTAGTCCCTCCCTACACCAAACCTATTCCGCACTTTAATAATGCTGAACTTGTCCTAACTTTACTTCAAGTTAACAAACACAAACGCATTTGTCTAGCTTCCCTCTACATCCCCCCAGGAGACAATATTTCTACACTTGAAGATATCCTCTCCTGGCTCTCCAACAACATTAGCAACAAAACTATCATCTTAGGAGACATGAATATTAACTGGGCCACCATTCAGTCTTCAACAAACTCTCTCAACATCAACCTCTACAATTTTTCTCAACTAATAAACTCCATAACACCCCCCTCAAAAAATCTTTCCACTGGTAGTATTCTAGAGTGGATTCTAGTCTCCCATCCCCACTATTTCTCTGATAGTGGCACTCTTCCAGATTCCCTCAGTGACCACTTACCCATCTTTACTCACCGTCTCCCCTCAAACCTACATTGCACCCATAATTACATTACTACCCGTAACCAAAAAAACTTTAACCCAACAACCTTTTCAAACTCCCTTAAATCAATAAACTGGAATTGTCTAAAAACATCATCTCTAGATAACGCAGTTCACCACTTCAACTCAACATTCTTAAAAATACTAGACTCCCATGCTCCCTTAAGGACAAAGCGAATAAAGATTAATTCAGCGCCATGGCTGACCAAAAACACACTAGCATCCATGCGGCACAGAGATAAAGTCTGGGCACACTACCAGAAAAACAGAACCCCATTACTTCATAACAAATATAAAACACTTCGAAATAAAGTTAAAAAACTCATCATATCTGATCATCAATACTACTTTTCGACACTCCAAAACAATATTAAAACAAATCCTCAGAAATTCTGGAAAGGTATTTCTACC
The DNA here is from genome assembly GCF_019279795.1 of Protopterus annectens. Lineage (NCBI taxonomy): Eukaryota > Metazoa > Chordata > Ceratodontiformes > Protopteridae > Protopterus > Protopterus annectens. Next base: position 998,037,606 of record NC_056739.1, read on the forward strand.
CTTCTTAACCCCAGCAAATCAGATACCCCTTCCCCAGACCCAGATATTCCAGATTCAGATTTAGCTACCCAATTTAACTCTTTTTTCATTGAATCTATTTCTAAATTAACCTCTTCATTCTCTACCAGCACCACATTCTCCAACATACCCCCACTCTCCACTAGCAACACTCTACCCTGCACTACTACATGTCCCTCATTCCCATCAACTAGCTCTATACTATCTACCTCTTCTCCATCTCAAACTTTCTCATCATCTTCACTACCCACTAACACCCACTTTTCCCATTCTCTTCTATTCTCACTAAAACCAATTCCCACTTCTACTATAAAGAAACTCCTTAGGAAACTAAAGCCATGTACAAACGCTCCTGATAACATCCCTTCTTACTTTCTAAGTATAGCTGCTGATGCAATTGCCTACCCCATTAGCATTTTAATTAATCGCTCTATACAAGAATGTATAGTACCTCAAATCTGGAAACAGGCTTTTATCATACCCTTACATAAAGGTGGCAACAATAACAATGTAACCAATTTCCGCCCAATCACTATCCTGTCTCCCATTTCTAAACTCTTAGAAAAGTGTGTCCAACTTCAACTCCTACCACATCTCTTAGATAATAACCTCCTAACTCACTCACAACATGGATTCAGACCACATCATAGCACCATGACAGCCCTCCTCTCCTTCCTTGAAACTGTAAACAAAGCCCATGACTCTGGCCAAATTGTATCTACCCTACTTCTTGACCTCTCCAAGACATTTGACACCATCTCACATAGCCTGCTTTTAACAAAACTTTCTGAACTTAACCTAGGTCCTTCCTCTTTGACTTGGTTCTCCAGCTACTTATCCAATAGATATCAAGCACTAAAATGGAAGAAAGCCACCTCCTCATTTCTTAATACCCCTACTGGAGTTCCACAAGGCTCCATACTGGGTCCCCTTCTCTTCAATATATTTATAAATGATTTCCACAAATATATCCCATTCTCAAATATCATCCAGTATGCAGATGATTCAATTATTATCTGCTCTGCCTCATCCATTCCCACACTTCTAAAACTTACACAAGATGCCTTTTCAACCACTGAGCAACGGATGAAAGATAATCACCTAGCTCTCAATGCTTCTAAAACCAAATTAATGGTATTTACCCCCACTAAAGCCACTCCTTTCAATATGAATACATTCTCAATTATGAGTCAAAATAACACACATCTGGAACTGGTGACAGAAATCAAGTTACATGGGGTCCAAATTGATAACCAACTAAAATTCAACTCCCACATACAACTAAATATAAAAAAAACACCAAAAACTAGGTATGCTCTACCGACAAAATCATTACCTTACACCTGCAACTAAAATCACTCTCTCTACTTCCTTTCTCATCCCCTCCCTTCTCTATGGAGCCCCACTCCTAACTAATCTACAGTCCTCTGTAAAAAAAAAAACATCTCTCCTCCTGCTACAACAAAATTGCCAAGTTCGCTACTAGCCACTGTCTCTCTCTCCAAAAACTAAAATGGCTAGAGCTACCTAATCATCTAACCTACACACAATTAACTCTCGCCCACAAACTCATTCTCAACCCCTCCCTTTGTCCTTCACTTTCTTCTGCCTTTAAAATGCATCTGCCAAATAGAGTATTAAGGTCTCATAATCAAAATCTATTAGAAGTGCATAAACCAATTCATCCCCCTGGAAAAAACCTACTATCCTATGGCCCAGCATGCCTCTGGAACTCCCTTCCACCTTCCATTCACACAATCCCTAACCATCTGATTTTCAAAAGATCTCATCATTCGCACTTAGCATCCCAGTGGGAATGCTCTTGCTCCCACCCCACATAATTAACTCTGGCTACCTCGTCTTCCATCCTTCCCCTGCTTCTCCAGTAATTCTTCATTTTTTCCCTAACACTCACACTCTGTTTCCTATGGAATTTGCAAAAATGTACTAGTCTGATATAATGTACTAGACTGCACTTCTTAAGTTTATGCATCGTAATATGAATTTACTTCCAGTATTACTTTGTAATATTACTTTGTTAGTCTGTATCATCTATATGATCCATCATAAGTATACAGACTTTCTAATGTATCCTGAACTATTTTGTAATTATTTGCTTGAACTTTTTGCATTGTATAACTATCATTAATAACCTACTGTATTGAGATTGTTATGGAGCTTTTCTCCCCAGGACTCCATTGAAAACGGGTTCATTTTGGCCCAATGGACTATCCTGGTAAACCAACTGCAAATAAAATAAAAAATAAATAAAATCTGTGGGATTGTTTAATGTAGGCTTCAGTTGTACTGATACCTTTTATTACAGTTTGCATGTATTTTAATTTACTGGGTGGCCATGGTGGTACAGCAGTTAGCATTGTCATCTCACAGCAAGAGGTTCCCTGGTTCGATTCTCAGGTGGGGTGCCTTCTGTGCGTAGTCTGCATGTCCTCCCTGTGGTTGCATGGGTTTCTTCCAGGTGCTCCATTTTCCTCCGAAAGACATGCTATAGGTGGATTGGACACTATAAACTGGCCCTAGGCATGAGTGTGTTTGGGTGTGCGCCTTCCATGGAAGGCTGGGTGCTGGGCTGGCAACTCGACACCGTAAAACTCCACTGCCAATCATGAGCAGACAGGTGATCCACTGTGGCAACCCCTAACTGGGAAAAAGCCAGAAATATATATTTTAATTTACTGAGTGTTTTTGTTGTAGTCATGCCTGCTTTCAGCAAAATTGGTGTTGTATTGCAACTGTTTGCTTTAGCTGTCAATGGATTTTTTTTTTGCAGCTCTAGTCTGTGTTACAACTTTTATGGCTATGGTCTCTAAACAATTTCTGCAGCTGCATTAATTTAATTACTTGTTTGAAGATGTAGTATGTCTTCAGATGTGTTGTCTAAGTCATTGGATGTCTTGTGAGGAACTCATTTTGCAGGATTTGACTATGCAGTTCTATCATTAATGGTGTGCATGTGTCTATGTATGTTTACTATAGTTTCTTTCCTATCCAATGCATTAAGCTGGTACAGAGGTTCCTATTTTGAAAATACAGTGTGAATCCCACAACTACAAAATGAATGTGCTGCTGGCAAGGAAATATAGTGACCCTCAAAACTCAATGTAATGTAATTAAAGCATTTTAAGCCTGTTGTACTGCCCATTGATAGAAATACAACCCAACAGCCCCTCTACTTTATATATACTAACTTTGAGATCCCTGTAACATAAAGTAAGGGAATTGCTACAACACTGGACTTATATATATATATATATATATATATATATATATATATATATATATATATATATATAGATATATTCCCCTTTATTTTTACATTTCTAGTTCTACTGTACAGACGATCTCAGCTGTGGGCCTTGGAATTTCAAAAGGATCTAAGCATAAAGTAATGCTTGTTGTCTTTTGAAGGTTTTAATATTTTGTCTTTTTTTGTTTGTTTCCTGTCTGGATTTGTAGTTATTGTTATGCTTAGTATTTTTTCATGTCTGTTTAGTCTGAGATTTTTTTAATATTATATTTTTTGTGGGTACTTTTTCTTGACACTCCCTGTCAATTCTATGAGGCTTCTATTTACTTTTGAACTCCTAGTTGAATTTTGTAGGCATTTCTTAGTTTTGAGTTATAATTTCATATTATTTTTTGCTTGATTTTTCTAGTAGTGTACATTTATGTTGTGCCATACATTTGAGTGATTTAAGTGATTTTGTATGTATGTCACTGTTTCTTGGCTGTATGCTGTGTTTTATTCTCTGAGGCTTTTTATGCATGTCTCCCAAGGAATTAATGTGTAGGATTCATTACATGCAAGTCTGGCAGAGTATAGTGTTGTCTGAATTCTCTGACATCCAGACCTGTCAGCTGTTCCTATTTTGGTGGAGCTTTCTTATTTTCAAACCTGATTTTCACCTGCATAGGATGTCCCTATTTTGCGGGTGTGTCACTATTTTAAGGCTTGATTTATACTGACATGCAATTTTCTGAATCCCTTCATCACATATAATTTCTGAAGTTGTCTAGTACACATAAAAGCATAATTCATGACAAAAATACTAATGGCAACAATTTTTTTAAAGAAAGATTACACAAATCTTGAATCTCTATATTTTTTAAGCAAATTAAATGACCTTATGTTGTGAATTTTGCAAGACAGTTCATTATAATCTACAGATTTTACACTGTTTCTTTGATAATCCCCGGGATTCGTGAAGCTCGGCGCAAGAACAGTTTTTGCCTTGCGCAGAGAGTCCCCCTTACAGAGGTGCAGTCTCTAATAGTAAGCAATTAAGTCAGTGTCCGTGGATACTGAAATGTATGCTAAGCATACAAGAGTGTCCACGAACACTGAAATAAAATCAAAGTAGTAAACACACAAGCATGTAGTGGAATGTTGAGCCCTATCCCTAGAACTATCACAATCAGATTCCCCCGTGTCCCTATTTTACATTTATATTGCTTCATTATTGAAAGTGTAAGCGAAGCGCAGTGTGTTTGCACGTCGCCGCCCCATGCTTAGTATAGCTTACATATCAAAATCACCCAAATAGAAAAGAACATACGGAATCAACGTTAACGTCAATAGTGTAGTGGTTAGAGCATCTGCCTGATGAACAGACATTCATGGTCTGAGTCCCACTATAGCACATATCATTTTCCATCTGGAATGTGTATATGAACATATTTATACATCGTTTTGCTAAATAACCTACATAATAACATGTAAATGTGAACTGGAGTACTGCATGAAATATTTAACTAATGTCAATCAATCAAAGTGGTAGTGTCATAATGAATAAGGCACTAGTAAGCAGGTGTAAGCACAAATAAGCAGTAGTAAACATATATAAGTACCAGTAAGCAAGTCTGAGTGCGCTTGCACAGGTCTAAGCAGTGCCCAGCATAGGAAATATATATAATTCAACTAACAGTCCAAACTGATAAAATAATAGAAGACGATAAGATATAACTGAACAAACACTTTGGATTACATTTAATCATGTGATAGGAGTGATTAGTATTTAATTGGCCAGGATGCATAAGTTATATTAATTTATTCTGAAGAAGTCTATTGACGAACGCCTGATGAAAGTGCTAAATTTTTAATAAAGTGTTTGTTCAATGGCATCTTATCATCTTCTGTTATTTTAAATGTATATAATTATGTAGATGCATGTGCATGTGTATGTACAGTTATAAAATATATATATATATATGAAGAATAAACGTTGTGACAATAAAGCATACAAAAAGAATGAGAAGGGAATCAACAGCAACTCCAGTATTATTTAGTGCTGTCAGCGTATGTCATATCAAGCTGGGCAGGGGTGAGCAAAGCACTGCTACTCACACCACAGGCAGGATACTACCAGTAGGAGTAACATTGTTGATTTGCTAAGTCTACTTTACAAACAATCACAGGGTAGTCCCTGGTGGGACTACCCAAAAATTGCTAGGATGGGTAGACCTCCAACCATTACACAAGCAACGGCAGGTATGTTCAAGGACTAAATGGTGGGAGAGCCTGATGATACATGGGTTGGGACAACATATGTGTAGGGTCCCTAATGCTGGGGAGAGGGCAAGGTGTGTAGGTGTGTCATGGCTGGGATAGCAACCAGAGAATGGATGGTTTGCGTGTATGTCGAACTCGGGTGAGGTGGAGGAACCATGGGTATGAAATTATGGATCCAGGCATGTCAGGGTTGGGTGGCTTGGTTCTAATTGAACCGCCTCGTGGACGTCAGCGAGTTTGTTATAAGTATATATGCATACATCTATATGTAGAAGTACATTCCCTGTAACATATTCCTTTTGCAGACATAAATAAAATAAAAGTGCCCCTACAAACCTCAACAGTAGATAGAATAATAGGTTGTGCATAAGAGGGAAGGGACAAATCTGCAAAAATGCAGAAGTGTGTACATCGTCTGAAGTCGGTGCTGTTCTCAAAAAATCAAATGTGAGGACTTTTTCACACATGGACTCATTCCTGTGATCCGCCTGCTATGGCAACGCCAGTCAATAAACCGGTTCTATTTGTAATATAATTTCACCAAACTCATACATTATTAGCTCTCATGTGTAACGTGTGCGTTACCACATAGCCATAGTTATTAATTTATTGTAGTGTCATGTTAATGGGAGTAATGATGTAATGAAGTATAGAGTCTAATCTTGAAATAAAGACGTGTGTCCAAGGTGGGACAACCCAAAAATTGTGAATAGTGTCCTACTGGTCACTCATTTCACCTATGTGTGTGGACTAAACTTTTGGGATGTCTGAGGATACGTGGAGGGAGTCAACCCATGGGATGGGTCTACAAGAGTAGGGAGTGGCCAATGTGTAGTGGTGTGATAACTGTTGTGTCAGTGAAGTGTTGGGGTGGGTGTTTGGGGAACTAGGGTCCATGGGTATATGGGTATATATGTAAATGAAGCAGCACACCAATAGTCTAGCAGTTAGAGCATTCACCTAATGAACAGACATTCCCATTCCGAAGCCCACAGCAGCATACACCATTTTCCATTGGTAATCTGTATATGAACATATTTTGACATCTGTCTGCTGTATAACCTGCATAATAACAATTAAAAGTGAAAAAAACAAAGAAATCCAAACGGATAAACCACCAGTCAACACTTAAAATAAGAAAATAACTAAGTGCTTTCACCAGGCATAAACCGCTGGCCAGCGGATTATGCCTGGTGAAAGCGCTTAGTTATTTGGTTCTGTGTTTTATTAAAACGGTGAAGACCTACGTTTAGTACATGGTGGCTGTTTTCTTATTTTATTCTGATTTTAACAATTAAAAGTGAACTGGAGTGAAGTGTAAGTGTCTTAATGAATAAGGCACTAGTAAGCAGGTTTAAGCATAAATAAGCAGCAGTAAGCATATATAAGCACAAGTAAGCGTGTTTAAGTGCATTTGCACTGGGGTATGCATTGCCTTACAGACATTTATTTATATATATATATATATATATATATATATATATATATATATATATCTGCAGATATATATATATATATATATATATATATATATATATATATATATATATATATATATGTGTGTGTGTGTGTGTGTGTGTGCGCATAGATATACACAGATATACAGCTATGATAGGAAACAGCACACAAGAATGACATATGTTCACAGGCTATGCCAATGGAAGTGAGGGGCCCACGCAAGAAACATGTAACACGTAGCATGACCCCCCCCCCACCACCACCACCACCAGCTGGACAGAGGAAACATACACACAAACCCACAAACAATGTAAATAGTCCACTGCTCCCCAGATCACAGGCAGGATACAACTGGGGGGGCAGAGTGCACCCATGAAATCTAAAAATTGACATATAAGCAAAGGAAGCCGTTACTACAACAATTCTGGCTGGGGTGTGTACAAACCCAGAATACAAGGGTGGGAAAGCCTGATGGTCTGATGACCCATGGGTCAAGACAACGTACGACATTGGTCCCATGAAGTGGAGAGTGGGCAGTGTATAGTGGTGTGTTCAGACCCGACCTGCACCCAGAGTAGGGATGGGTGCAGTAGAGGAGGTGCGGGTGGGGGAACTATGGGTAGCTAGTTATGGGTCTATGTGTGCAGGTGTTGGCTGATGTGAGTCTATACGGACAGCCCAAGGGATGTGAGCAAAAGTGTTCATTGGGCAGAGCATCACCCAACATGCAGCCACACCCGCTATGAGTCCCACTGCATCAGAGTATAATCTACATGGCATCAAACGGAATAACCAGATGTGGTTTTATATATGTAGAGGAATGTGTGTGTATATCTACCCCTAGCAACATGAAGATACACCTCTCCCTCGCCGTAGTACAAATGTATACATACAGAGGCAGAATACATATACATACCCACACACACATATGCAGACACCCATACACCCATATGTTGTTAGATATACATAGACAGCAATATATAAATACATACATGTATGCATTCATATACAGATATATCTGTATATAGTAATGTAGATATATATATATATATATATATATATATATATATATATATATATATGTGTGTGTGTGTGTGTGTGTAAATATACACATGTAAATAGCTAGGATATGATACAGCAGTTACGAATTACATATGTTCACATGCCGTGCAAATGGGGGTTCGGGGTCCACTCAACAAACGTGTAACATGTAGCATCAACCACCCCCACCTAGACAGGTGAAACATACAAACACAGGATACAAGTAAACACACCACTGCTTTCCAGACCACAGGCAGGATACTACCAGTGAGAGAGACCTGCCAGGTCTAATCTTGGAAACAAAGACATCAAGGTCCCTTGTGGGACACCCCAAAAATTACTGATCATCGGAGTCAGTCCCTGTAATGATTCATCAAATTGGGCTGTAGATGTGCACGGACCAGTAGGTTGTGCAAGCCTAGTAACCTATAGGTCAACACAACGTACGACATGGGTCCTGACACGCGGAGAGTGGGCAGTGTGTATTGGTGTGGTTAGAACCCACCCGCACCCACAGTAAGGATGAGTGCTGTAGAGGAGGGGCAGGTGGGGGAACTACGGGTATGCAATTATGGGCCTAGGTGTGCAGGTGTTGGCTGGTGCAGTTGTATTAGGACCGCCCTGGGGATGTAAGTAATATTCCAAATTGGGCAGAGCTTATGCCCATGCCTCTCAACCCCTAAGAGCAAAACCACTGGACAGAACATAACCCGTTAGGGGAACAAATAGGGACAGAAAGCACATATTCTACTTACAACCTTAGAAAGCTGATAGAATAATAGAGTATGCATTAGCATGAGTCGGCTGAAGGATGTGGGGTCCTAAACCCAATTACTTGTCTGTATTTAATGGCGTCACTTCCCAGGTATTTGCCAGACAGGTGCAGATTGTAAGAGGAACACACCAATAGTATGAAGCAAACTCTGGACAGGCCATGGATTCTGTACAGTCGACCGGCATGCTTATGCGTAATGGGCAGCCATTCCCGATATGGGTCCCACAGCAGCACAGTCTAGTTTAAATGGCTAAGTACGGTATGACCATATGTGTCGTTGCATAACCCACTACACATCATCTACGAACACATGGTCACAACACCCCACTGTAGGCATGTAAGCCGATGTAATAGGCATCACAAGGTATTATTGTAGTCCTCACCCCCACCAGGGTTGTGAGTGTCAGATGCAAACACCAAATGCAGTGCATTTGCAAGTGCGGGAGCAAGCGGGTGTAAGCCTGTTTGGCCGCTGGTATGCGAGTATCACACTGGTGAAGCAATGCAGAGGCTAACTGAGTGTAAGAAACTGTAACCGGAGGTTAGCATTGCTTAGCTCCGCACAAACCCGCGCACACCCACTCACAACTGCTAAGTGCCTTAATCACTCTGTACACAACAGCTTGTGTTCTGGCCAGCAACAAAATGAACAGCCTCTGCAAGGTTAGAAGTCAGGACCCTGTACATCACAGTCACAGTAGTTAACCACTATGCCATGATGGCAATACATATAAAGGAGGTATCAGCAAACTAATCCTCACCACAGGGACATCAAATCAAACATGTGAACTGAATCTATGTACAGTGTAATGTTCCATAACCTGCCACAGACCATATATATGTGAATTGGAGTACTGCAGTAAACATAGAGTTGAGGTGTCACTGCAATAAAGTTATGAAGTCCCCAGGACCCCATACAGTGTATGTACACATGAGTGATGGATACCAGACACATATATAACCTATAATGAATAAGACATAGCTTAGCCTTTTCAAAACCGGCTAATTATGGAAAAGTGCAGGAATATGGCCCTACTTAAACCAAAGAGGTGGGAATACGGCTCATAACTGGTTGTAGCATCCCCCTGCAGGCAGAATGGCTGGAGTGGGAGAAGGCATTCGCTTTAGAGCACAGTGCTGGGGCATCCAGGAGTCCAAATTCATGGTATGGCTCCTGGTAAAGCACCATGACAGGAAACTACTGTAGGGCCAGTACCAGGGCTTGCAGTAACAAAACGGAGGTCTGAGACAGTCTCACCCATGACCTCACTAGTGCCATAGGTATCCCCTGGACTGGTGAGCAGGTCAGGCACCACCATGCAGACCTGAAACGGCAGAGGCGGGATGTCCTGGAACAGTGGATCCAGGAAGCAAGGCAGATGCAGAATGCCCCAGAATTGACTAAGTACTCCTTCCACTACGTAGTTAATAATTGCCTAGCTTGTGTATACTATGGATAAGTATGGCTAAATATCACTGTACTTCTCTGACAGCTGCAGATGAGCATGCTGTGAACCAGCAAGCCTATGATGCTAGGCTGTAAAGGATGCGTCGTGAGGCAGGTTAGTAAATAGCCTGCATGTACTGTCATAACAAATAAGTGTAAGAGCCTCAGAAAGTATTGTACCAGTATACAGATTTGTGTAATATGTTGCGAATAAAGGTGTAACCCCTGCATTCATAGGTTCATAGGTTCATAGGTTCATACTAGGCTATCTGCCCGAGGGCATTTACAAGCCTAGCCCATCGTTTTGTGGCTTATGCCACCCCTTTAGTATGGGGAACTATACCCATTATTTTGCTGTGCCTCTGTCGAGCAATGACACTGAGGTAATCCCTGGGGTATATCTGCGATCTCCCATCCATTGGTCAAGATTTCTCTTGAACAAGGCCAGCGAGGTGCTCTGCCTCACATGTACCGGGATTTTGTTCCACAGCATAGGGAGTCTTTGGGTGATGAATCTATCCCTCCAGCACGTCCTATTAATAGCCGTGTCAAGGTTTAAGTCTCCCGCCCTTGTGGCTCTGATGGATCTAGATTTTTGAGGTGAAGCATATTCATCAAATCTGGGTTTGACATGGCCTTGTATGTTAGGCAAAGGTCACCTCTGAGCAAGCGGTAGCGACTGAATAGAGCTGGAGTTCTTTCAGTCGGGCAGCATAGGACAGATTTTGAGACCCTTTATCCTTTTGGTGAGGAACTTTTGTGGCCTCTCCAGCTGCTGCAAGTGTCGGGTCAGATACATTCCGAATGGGGCATTGTACTCAATCATTGGTCTGATGAGTGATGAGTAAAGGGAGACTATGACCTCCCTTGATCTAGATGAGAATCCCTTCATGATAAGGTGGGCAATGTAGAAGGTCTTCCTAACTACTTTAGCTACATGGGTGTCGAATGACAGACTACTATCAACCTGGGTCCCCAGGTCCCTGATAACTTCTTCTGTGCTCAGTGGATTGCCACCTATTTGGTAGCTAGGGGTAACCTTGTTTTTCCGAAGGGTATGACTATGCATTTTTGGCATTTAACTTTAGGCCGTGGCTCTGGCACCAGTTATCCATTTCTGTGAGACCCTTCTGAAGGATATCTGTGTCAGATGTGTTTTCTACTATGGCTCCCAGTTTGCAGTCATCTGCAAACTTTGTCAGCCATAACCCTCCTGTGTTTGCTTGTACTTCAGAAAGTAGATGCCAAACAAGAGTGGGCCCAGGACTGAGCCCTGTGGGACACCACTTGTGACAGGCTTTGAGTCTGACATGGCGCCAGCAACTCTGACCCTGTGGGTTCTGTCACTCAGCCAGTTTGCAACCCATCTTGTGATGTATGGGTTGACATTTAAGCTGATGAGTTTTTCAATGATACCCGAGTGGGGTATTGTATCAAGGCCTTAGCCAGATCGAGGTAGGCTGTATGGACTGCCTTTCCTCATCAATGGCTTTGGTGACTGTTTGAAAAAGTCAACCAAGTTTAAAAGGCATGATCTGCCTTTGACAAAGCCAAACTGGGTTGGATCCAAAGTCTGCAAATTCCTATGTCTTTATTTATGAGGTCCATTATGATCCTCTCCATGGCTTTGCAGATAAGGCTTGTCAAGCTAATGGGCGGTAATTTCCAGGGTCGGTGGAGGCACCGCCTTTGTGAAGTGGTACCACAGTTGCAGTGCGCCACTCCTGGAGTACGTATCCAGAGGTAAGACTTTGATTAAACAGCTGTCCTAGCTGTGGGTTTAATTCCTCATTGAGTTCATGGAGCACACAGCCGGGGACACCATCAGGTCCCATGGATGCTGTGTTTTTGCTTTGGAGAGCAGTTCTCACTTGGGCGCTGGAGATGTTTGGGGGCTGCAATCGTTTGGTATAGATATCTCTCCTTTTGGGAGGGGAGAAGTTTGCACTGAACCTGTCAGCCAGTATGTTGGCAATGTCTGTAGGATCAGTAATCTTCACATCATTTTGAACTAGCTCTGAGCATATCTGGGAGTTTCCTCCCAGGTTTCTAACATAGCTAAAGAAGGCCTTATGATTGTCTTTTGAGTCTTTAGCTATTTTTCTCTCGAAATTTGCTTTGGATGATTTTATGAGAGCTCTTAGTTTTTACTTATAGTGATCAAGGGTGTCTTACCTTTTAAGGATTTTGCTCTATCTTGTAGTAGCTTCCTCCTTTGTTGTAGAGTTTGTTTATGGCTGGGGTCCACCAGACTGGACGCTTGCCTTTGGTACAAAAAGTCTTTGTTTTGCTTGGGATTGCCTTATCCATGCAGTCCTGCAGGTGCTGGTAGAAGGCATTTGTAAGTGATTCAGCGGCTTGAGTACTGTTTTCCGCCGGCTCGGGGGCCTTAAAGGAGACCACACTAGTCTTTAGAAGTGCGAAGTCGGCTTTTGAGAAGTTCTTTACTGTGGTCTTTTTTATTTCAGGTGGGGTGGGATGAGGACCTCCAGCGAGATTAGTTTGTGGTCTGATCTCACCAGTGAGGGGTACACCTCCGGTGTTGAACATTGTGCTCCCATGTTCGTGATGATGAGATCAAGTATGTTATCTCCTCTTGTGGGGATGGTGACTAGTTGTTCCATGGCATTTGAGTTTATGAATTCCAGGAACTTTTGGGCTAGGGTGTTTGGGCTTGAGTAGTGTTCCCAGTCTATATTAGGGTAATTGAAGTCACCTAGTATGATTGTGTTTGGTGATACATTTATCCCTCTAGTGTTTTCAGGAAGGCCATGTGAGGTTCCTGAGTTTGTGAGGGTGGCCTGTAACATGCTACAATTTGCAGAGCAGTCTTGCCTATGGTTAATTGCACCTGGATGGTCTCCGATGCATCGTGCGTTGCCACCAGTCTTGAGGTGTGGGTGTCCTTGATGAATATGGATACCCCCCTCCTTTCTTGGTATTGTCCGGATTTTGGGGCCGAACGCATGATATGAGGTAAAACCTGATAGCGCTGGGGTGCTCTCAGGAGCCTTGAACCAGGTTTCTGTCACAGCACAGACATCGATGTTCTCCATACTGAGAAGGGCCTCAGTGCGTGCATTTTGAGATTTAGACTTCTGGCATTGAGCAGCATTACCCTTAGTTTTTCCTTTTTGTGTTCTAGGGTGGTAGGTTTAGAATTTGAGCCTTGCCTAAAAAGGCACTATGGGGTGGCAAGAGCCTTTGCCAATATCCGAATCCCAGGGTGACAGGTGCAAGCCGTCCCTTGCGAAGCAGCGTGGCTTGTCCAGCATGTCATCCCAGGCAGACAGACACTGGATCCCCTTTGAATGACACCAGTGTTTAAGCCAATTGTTAAAGCTGATCATCTTATCTCTGTATTGTGGCATCATTCTTGGTGAAGGTAGGATACTGCTCAAGGTCAGGGTCATACCTGCCTGGGCTACATAATCAGAGAGCTCCTCAATGTCTCTTTTCATGTAGTCCTAGGAGGTACGTCTCAGGTCATTTACACCAGCGTGGACAATGACTGAGTCATATTTGTACCTGCTGTTGAGAGACCTGAGTGCTTGCGTTATGTGGCGGATTCTAGCGCCCGACAGGCAGCTTACTGTGACTTTCTCCTTACTCAGTCTGGTGAGCGGGATGTCAGTGTGTCTGACTATGGAGTCACCAATGACTAGTGTGTCTGGCATTGTGTTTGGCCTTAAGGGCTGTGACTGTTTGACACTCTGACTGTGAGGTCTATGTGTTGCAGGTGTTGTGTTCTGAGGTGGTGGTTGTTTGGGTGTCTGCTTTGGTGGCCTCTGCTGTTTTGGTAGATTTTTGATCAGAGCCTCCGAGTATGTCTTTGTGTGTTTATGTGTATGATTTGAGGTTGTAATGGTACTATGTGAGACTGGGTCTATAGTGTGTGTGGTAACCTTCTCCTCCTGACTGGTCATGCCAGTCCTATGTTGAGAGAGCTCAGCCTCCAGTTTGGCCGTATAGTTGCATCTCTCGCATGTATTTGTGTTTTGTGGGAGGAGGAGAGGGTTGTCTGTACATGCGGCAATTGTAACATTGCCTGAACATTCCCAGTTTCACCAGCTGAGCAGGAGAGGACACTAGCAACTGATCCTCGACATGCTAGAAGGAATAGACAAAAAAACTTTAAAAAGATTCCGGGGACGGGTGACCGAGAAATGGGGGGTTGCCTTTTTGGGGTACTATCTATGACAAGAGTGCCGTATCAAGGTAATAAGTACTGTAGGAGCAAGTGCTATGTTTAAAAGATAGAGAATAGTCTACTTGGAATCAAGTAGAGATGATCTTTTTAATTATAGGATACGCTGATTAGATCAGTAGTATAGTTTGAGGAAGGTAGTTTTAAGGGAAAATTTGAAGAGCGGACTTTAGGTAGCCCGAATAGTTTAAACCTGCTTAACCAGCGCTGCCTTAGTGTGCAACGGTAGCAATTCCGCACTAAATCGGGCTAAATCGTGCTAATGCGCGCTAAAGCGTGCTTTATAGCAGGGGGCTGGAAAAGACCGGAAATGACCCAAAATGGCCAATAAACTACAAGTTACTGCCTTAAACCACTCCTCTGAGGACAAATGAAGGAGTTATGGAAATGACCCCTAGTGGCCAATAAAACTACAGTTTCAAGTCAGTAACCACCTCTACGGGGCAGGAAGCTGCTCAATGTTAGTCACTGCCACTGATGAACACAGAGCCCTCCTTCAGCCCAAGCAAAATGGCCTCACAGAAACTTTCAAACAGTTCAGGAACAGCAAGCCTGTAACTGAACTTTTTAACTCTCAGAAAAGTGGGAAAAAGCAAGATTTTTTTTTGTTTTGTTTTTACAGAGATAGCAGAGGTTCACAAGTAATATCAAGTTATAACAGTGCAGTAAATGACCCCACACAAAAGTGCTAGGTCAAGGACAGAAAATATGCAAGTTTTAAGAAAAAAATGATTTAAAATTAAGTGCAAACAGGAAATTCAGCAAACAGCTTTTGGTTGTGCTCTAAATACAGCTACTAATACAGAAATCAAGTTTAACAAGCCAGAAAATGCTCAAGCTAGGCAGCTATGCAGAAAAACTTAGCAAATAAACAAAAAACTCTGCAGTCATATGTTGTTGTACTGTTGCAATTATTAAATAGTACTGTTGTAGTAAGCAGTGTTACCCACACTGTGGTATGCAGATAAAATGTGTATGAAGTGCTGTATAACAATGTTGGAAGTGCAAACAGGTCAGTCATATTAGACTAAATACATTGCAAAGCCTCACAACAATTGCCTGATAGCATAGTGTACAGTGATCTTAACTGTAATGCGTTTGTCACACACAGCAGGGCTTTGGATCCCAAGACTGCCAGTGAGTTGTATGCATAATCATTCCACACAACTGCACACAGTTTGTTATAATGTTCAGAGAGAAAGCTGTACGCATATATACACTTAACAACTGTACAGATTATGCTAGAATGCTCAAATAGAAAGTGGTATGCATATTCATACCCCTCAACTGTTCCAATCTGCCCGGTCAACTGTTCCAATCTGCCCAGTATGTCCTGATAAATGGCCCACATCACCTGCCTTTTGCCCTGTTCCCCTGACAAATTAGTGTGATGATCCAAGAAATGTAGGCAGCTGTAAATTACATATAACTGATAGTCAGACTTGTACATAGTCAGGGAATGTACATGCAAACATACCTGTCATCCCAGCATCTCACCCAAAGTGTATGACAGCAGTCAGCTGTCTCAAAACATGCTGCATTACACTTGCATTTTGTCAAGCCTGTAAGTAAGACACAGGTCCCGTACATACTAATCTATAAACATACCATTGTACAATATAACGTCATTGGGTAGTGTAATAATTCACGTAAGGGACAGACCACTGCAGTGACTATGAATGTTTTGCAAACTACAAGGATTTATTAGCTGTTAATTGAACTCTCTCTCACTCCTACCATATGTGCAAAAATAACCGATTTACATAACTCATTTGGTATGTCTACACTCCTAATCTTTGTTGGGACCTATGTCCTATTGGTTTATAAATATTCACATCTGTTTCTATGCATGTGCCATGTTAAAATACCCCCATATTGGTGCCCTGTTGCCATCAATGAAACTTGCATGTTGTTGTAATGGCCACTGTTTACTCATATATGCATGTGTTCTGCCTGCTCTGTAACTATTTTATAACTGGTGCCTGGGTAATGGGAATACCTATGCATGCTGTTATAACCAATCGTGAATGCTATTGACTATTACTAACCCATATATGCCTTAAAAATTCTACAACATAGCTCATATGGGAAGGCCGGTCCCAGCGGACCCACCGTCCCACCTTAGCTGGCCATGGCACTGAGCACCAGCACAAATGGGGCCCAGCCTGCGACCGCCTCGTCCGTTGGCCCTGCACCACCTTTGGATGGAAAGGCCACAGGGGTTGGGGCTTGCCCCCCCCACTGGGAGCGGGAGCAGAGAGGAACTTGTCACATGTCGTATGGTCCGGGCCGTGGTATGTAGGGAGCTCGACAGGGAGATTTGAGACTGCCTATGCCAGCTTGAGGGCTGAGTAGCACAACAAGGGGGTGAGCCTGCTCCTCCTACACAGCCCCCAGCACAGCCACCTTCTGGGCTGTGAAGGTGCAGTGGTGACTGCCCATGGGTGGGGACCTCAGTCCCACTGTATCCATTTGTGGGCTCATGGGCTTGCGACTTCCAAATATCCCGCCCCGTCCAAGGTGTCCCCCCAACATGTGTCATATACTGCCCCTGTATGCGTCTTGTTTGTCTTGTCTGTCATCATACCCAACCTATCCTCCCTGATCATGCCTACTCTCCTTCCCCAACATCCCACTCTCACCTAAAAGTAAAAGAAAATAAGGGCAATCCGTTCCCGCAAAAAAAGCACGCCCCATACATAGCTGTCCATTTCGCACACATGTCCACTGGATACATGTAAACATTTCTAATTGGCATCACAACATATTATTGTTGTCCTCACCCCTTTCTCAGGGTTGTGAGTGTCCAAATGTACTGCCAAATTTTTTGCATATGCATATCCGTTGCTGTAGAAGAAATGGACAGCTATGGACCTTCCCTACACCCTTCCTGCACATCCCTAGCTACCTTGCCTACTGTCTTTCCCTCTTTGTGCCCCTTTTTCTCCACTTTTCTATCCCCCCGTTTTTCTTTTCTTTTAATGAAATTAGTGCAAGGGTAAGTGGGAGTAAGCACTTTTAAGCAGCAGTGAGCGGGTTACAGCCTGTTTGCGGGGGGATAACACTGCCTACACAGGTTAAGCAATCAAGAAGGTAACTGAATGTAAGGAACTGTAACCAACAGTAACCACTGCTATGTATGGGGCAAAAGTTGTTCTGGGAACAGATTAGCCTTTTGTTTCCATTTTCATAAGGTAAGAGTGGGATGTTGGGGAAGGAGAGTAAGTATGCTCGTGGAGGATAGTTTGGGTAGGATGATAGACAAGCTAGCATACAGTGGAGGTATATGACACATGTGTGGGGATACACCTTGGATGGGGAGGGGTGTTTGGCAGTCAAAAGCCCATGAGCCCCCAAATGGAAACAGTGGGATGGAGGTCCCCACCCATGGGCAGCCACCACTGCACTGTCACAGCCGCAAAGGTGGTTGTGCTGGGGGCTGTCTAGGAGGGTTAGGCTCACCCTCTAAATGTGATGCTCTGCCTTTGAGCTAGCGTAGCTGGCCTCAAAACCCCTTATCGAGCCCCCTACACACCACAGCCTGGACTGTACAATGGCTGACAAGTTCCTGTCTGGACCTGCTCCCAGGGGGGGCAGGCCCCATCCTCAGTGATGGTTCCAACAGAAGGTGGTGCAGAGCCAACAGAGGTGGAGGTCCAAGGCTGGGCCCCAGACATGCTGGTGACTGGTGCCATGGCCAGCTGAAGTGGGACAGGTGGTTCCACCGGGACCTCCAATCCCATACAGCCTATGGTGTTGCAGTTTTAACACAGATAAGGCTTAGTAATGCTTAACAGCATTCAGGATTACTTATAACAGCATGCATATATATTACCATCAACCCAAGACAACAGATGTCGTACATTTGCAGAGGAAGCACAACACATGCATATATACTGCATGACATCTGTCCAATGTGTAAATGACTTGTGACTGCAGCTATGAACAGTGGCCCACTATTGGCATGTCACTGTGACAACCTCAGACAGTGACAGTCATACCACTGTTTCATGTGATGTATGTTCAATCAGGGATGCGATGGCAGTAACTCTCATCACTGTCACCATGTACTGACTGCAATCCTCACACTATCCTTCTGCCATTCACAGATGTGTGTTCTGTGATTAACACAATAAACAAATGGATCCAATCACTGACCAGTCCACAGATGACCCTACAGATGGGGGTTTCCTCACAAACAAAGCACTGTCTTGTCAGTTATTAAAACATGCAGACTAGCCATTACCACACACAACTTGTTTAATTGGCAGTAGCCTGAATGAAGCATAGCTACACTTACATGCTGTAGTCATGTCTGGCACATCACCCTCCCATCTTTAGGCTATTTTCCACTGTGTATGTCATTTGAGGAATATCCAGATTTCATCTGTGATGCCGTTTACCAAACACCAGATCCAGGTTCCACTCACAGCGACTGTCATGGGCAAAACCCAACATGATGTTCCTAGATATTGTACTGTGTTTCCATGCAATTGTCTATGGGAATGTCACCACAGCTGTTCCACATGCAATCAGCTAGAGGAGGACTGCAATAGTTGCAGAGGCAATCATCTGATCATGACCATCACTTACAAAACACAAGCTGCTGCTGAGCATGTGTACATCTCCACATCCACCAGAGAGTGTGTGTGAGGGACAGACAGAGGCAAAGTACATCAGAGAAGGTCTGGGAGACTAAAACCTAAACATCGTATGTCACACACCTACCGGTACAGAGGTTGAAACCCCTGAGTAACTAGCCATTATTATTATAAGTGCATGCAGTTACTCCATGTGCCACATAGATGACATGGTGTGCTGTAAGAACATATATGTGTGCTGGTGAGTGACATCTGCAACAGAGATATAGTAGGCATTCATTAGGTATAGCACACATGGCTGTCTACATGAACAGATGCCATTGTCAACACAACCACACTCTCTAAGGGACTCAGACACATTAGTACACTTTGGCAGACTCACAAATACACTTTCTAACTATTTAGTTTGCCACACTACAGTAATGCACAGGTATTACATGCACCACAGGGGTTATCCTGAGGTTCTATGGGCTAGGGCATGTGAACATGTATGACATCAGTCAGTATGCCAATTGGAGTTATACTGGGTGTGACTGTAGTTGGGAACATCATACCCCACACGCAGACACAAAGTGCCAGTACTGACATGCATGTGTGAGTTGCTTCATGGGTGTGTAGTGTTTGGCTGTGCAAGATGGCTGTACAAGACTGGGTGAGGAGTAATCCTTGGCATCAGGCCACCTGACAATGATCTGCAGTGTGGTTCATGGGTGTAGTGTCTGCAATGCCCACACAGATGGGTACTGTATTAACTGTCCTGTCATCCTGGTTACCATTGTGTGTGGCCATTGCTTTGCAATGCATGCCATGTCTGTGCTTGATAGTCCTTGACATGGACATTGCCTGAGATGTGCACATCCCACATTAATGTACAGTGACATGTTTAAGTGTACCTGGTTTTCCTGGCACATGTAGTGTACACAGACTGTTATCATCAGATGTGCCAATCCTGACCTGGTGCGGCAGGACCTGCTAATAGAAAGCAGGTTGACCCTGCACCTGCATTGATAGCATGATACAGGTATTCCCTGGTGTCAGTGGCATCTGTCCATACAGGGCATGTGTGTAAGGTATTGTAGGTCCTTTGTGGATCACATTTGATGGCACCACATATGTTGTAGGCATCCAGTGGGGAACATAGCGAAGGCGCATTGTCTGAAATTATGTGCCTATTGTACTGGTGGACAGGGTGCCATGCCCTCTGCAGCCCACTGCATTCACACCATGCTCACTATCTGTCAACAATGTGCAGGGTAATAGCAACATAGTGGGATTTTCTAGGCAAGTGTGTTTGTGTATGACACATGGGTTCAGACTGTATTCTGGGTAATAGTAGGGGTGCTTACTTTGTTCACCAGGTGTTTTGCCAGATATAGGGGTATGGCTTGCCAACACAATCTCTTGGCTGATTGAAATCTGTAATCCTCATGAGGTGGACATTGTGACATATAATATGGCCACCATATAGGAAAACTACAAAAACCACTCCTCAACATGTCTAGTGTTTAGACACTCACAGCCACTGACTGCCAAACACACACACATCTGCCATGTCATGGAACAGAACTCCTACCTAACTAGTTTATCACACTCCAGCATTACACAGTTATCACACGCGCTATAGAGATTATTGGACTACCTCATCCCCAAAGGTGTATTTCACAAGGAATGACATCAGCAGGGTTACCAAAGTAGGGCAATTCGAATTTCCTGCAAGTGAGTAGCCCAAAATGCATGGCTCACAAAACAGACAGTGAGACACAAACAACTGACATGCATGGGTATAGAACCCATGACCAAGAGCTATATCACACTACTGCATGGAGATGTTATAGGATGCACCACAAGGATTACTAGGTAACTTGTTTCCCAGAGGTGTATTCGACAAGGAATGACATCAGCAGGATCACCAACTTATGGCATTGTAAATGTCATGTGAGTAAGTAGGCTATAATGCATTGCTCCCTAAACAGACATTGAAACACACAGAAAACACATAACTGCCATGGTTGTGGATGGAACCCTACCACAGTTCTAAATCACACTCCAGCAGTATGCAGTTACCCGACGTGCTACAGAGATTACTGGGTTACAGCAGTCCCAGAGGTATATTTCTAGGTGGGTGACATCAGCACTCTTGCCAAAGTTGAGTATGTGAATTGTAAGGTGTGTGCATACTCTAAAAAACATTGCTCCCTTCTGAGACAGACAGCCACACACACACACACACACACACACACAGTTGGCAAGTCTGGGATTAGAACACCTACCAAACTAGTTCATCACACTACCGCATTACACAGTTACAGAACATGCTACAGAAATTAGGGGGTTACAGCAGTCCCAGTGGTGTATTTCTAGGTGGGTGACATCAGCACCCTTGCCAAAGTTGAACATGTGAATTGTAAGGTGTGTGCATACTCTAAAAAGCATTGTTCCTTTCTCAGGCAAACAGACACACTTGGCAAGTCTGGGATTAAAACACCTACCAAACTAGTTTATTACACTACAGCACTATGCAGTTTCAGGATGCGCTACAGAAGTTGCTGGGTTACACCAGTCCCAGAGGTGTATTTCTAGGTGGGTGACATCAGCACCCTTGCCAAAGTTGAGTATGTGAATTGTAAGGTGTGTGCATACTCTACAAAGCATTGTTCCCTTCTCAGGCAGACAGACACACACACACAGTTGGCAAGTCACAAGTCTGGAATTATAACACCTACCAAACTAGTTTATCACACTACAGCATTAAGCAGTTACAGGACATGCTACAGAGATTACTGGGTGACAGCAGTCCCAGAGGTGTATGTCTAGGTGGGTGACATCAGCTGGATTGCCAAAGAAGGGCATTTCAAGTGTACTGCAAGTTGTACATGTCTTTTACCTGTGTGTACTCGCTGCTTACTGTCACGAAAACACATTTCCACCCACTTACAACTGCCAAAATGTGTCTTATTTAGTCCTAAATGACATTATCAACAACCCTGGCAGGTCTTGAACCCTGGACCATACACACCAAGGTCACTGGTCGTACCACTAAGCCATCTGGGTTGTACATATGTTTTGTGGTTTTTATAATACACATTTTACTACAGGTATTCCACAGTACTGAAAACAAATGGGACAGTCACTTTGTGTACATATGTACAGTACCCTTCAATGTACTGTACTCTGTGAAACAACATAGACAAGTCTACATATGTACAACTGTTATAACTAAATACTAGATACATATATGCACTTACGGGATATGTACACACACACACACACACACATATATATATATATATATATATATATATATATATATATATATATATATGCATATACACAGAAACATCTATAGCTATATATATAAACATGTCTGAACACCCTTTGTGACACAGAAGGGTTCCAAAGGAATTGATGTGTACACAAAGCAGAGGCAACTCTTGTTTTATAACATTTAAATCTTAATCAGTTCACCAGAGAAGGGATGATTGCTGTGTATGTGGAGTTTGGGGTGGGGAATGATGGCTAAGGAAATATACCCCAGGGATTGTGGAGTTTGGGTGGGGGAATGATAGGTATGGACATACACCCCAGGGACCACATCTGTGTCACTGCTCGACAGTGGCACAGGAAAATAACATACCCAACAGTAGTCGTTCTTGACTGTCTATTCTTTTCTAATCCTAACTATGTAATAATTTGTAGATTCCACTCACCACAGATGACTACCATGGTGTGCAGCATGTTAAAAGACATAACACATGTGTATGCCCGGTTACAGGGTAGTCACACACACACACACACACACACACACACACACACACACAAACACACACACTTGCCAGTATTGTGCATACACGTCTTGCGTATGTAAAGGTAACTAGTAGAGTGGTATGCAGTTGGGGTATGTGCCACAGAACCCATACAATTACATTTACTCTGATTCTGCTTCTGAGCTGGGTGACATCACAGGACTGATTACTTGCAGTGGGGAGGAGGGAAAAGGGTGGTTTAGCAGATGACAGGGATAAAGGCCAGTGCAAAAGGTGGTTTCTCTTTGGAAAGAAGTAAAATCCGCTGTCATGACAGGATGCAGACACAATTAAACACACACAACCACACTCAGCCATTTGCTGACACACACACACACACACACACACACACACACACACACACACACACATACACACACACACACACACAAACACACACACAGTTGCCAGTGGTAGGACCAGAACTCCTGCCTATCTACAGATCACTATTACAGTACTGCACGGTTATGAAACACGACACAGAGATTACACATTTCAAGGCACTCAGAATGCCCTTCTAAGATTGAGGACATCAGTAGGGATACTGACAGCTAAGATGTACATAGCTGTAAACCTGTGTGTTTAAAGTAGGAGTCCATTACAACCTGTATGCACAAATAAGACACATCATCTGCAGGTAAGACATAGGTAGGCCTGAGAGGTATAGTTGTAACACAACAAGCCCTGAACTGGAGTATGTCCATCTGTAGAATGGACAACTACTATCACTCTACGGGGTTACAGTGGTCATTCTCATACACATAGAATCACAGGACTTGTTTGGATGCAATGACTCCAATTACACAAGGTCACAGTGGGCATGCTCATACACTTAGTAGCACAGGGCCATTTGGCATGCACTATCACTACAACTACACAAGGTTATACTGGGC
This sequence comes from Protopterus annectens, assembly GCF_019279795.1. Classification (NCBI taxonomy): domain Eukaryota; kingdom Metazoa; phylum Chordata; order Ceratodontiformes; family Protopteridae; genus Protopterus; species Protopterus annectens. Next base: position 998,061,379 of record NC_056739.1, read on the forward strand.
ATGCTCATACACTTAGAAACAAAGGCCTTGTTTGGATGCACTGACTCAAATTACACAAGGTGGCAGTGGGTATGCTCATACACTTAGTAGCACAGGGCTATCTGGGATGCACTCCGATTCTAACCACAGAAGGCCACAGTGTGCATGCTTATACACTTACATGTACAGAACACATTGTAATGGACTCCTATTGTAAACACACAGGTTTACAGCTATGTACATCTTAACTGTCAGTATATATGCTAATCATACAGGTTTACTACCAGATACCTGTATGTGGCCCATGTGCTGTGTGATACACATGCATACATGTACATGAAGTACTGCCATATTTATGTGAAGTGTACACAATCATGCATGTATGGAAGTGACAGACAATAGGTTAACTGGGACACATAGGTAGATGCTAACTAGAGCAGGTGTCACACACATTGTTGCCCTGAAAGGCATACATTGATATCAGGTTGTGGACAGTAGCATTATACTTGGAACAGTGGCATGTGCAAGCATAATATGTGAGCCCCATTGTCTAATGGTACTGAGGTGCAGGTGTCAAGATGACCTCTCCCGGCTGTGTTAGTAGTTGTCATTATTAGCAGGACCGCTCCACTAAGCATATCTGACATTGGTCATCTACACAATGTCTGCTGTTGTCCGTCACCTTAGATGTAGCATTTGATACCAAGCACAATACTGCCACTTGCAATGATGTCATGGTACGAGTGGCAACTACTTGACCAAAACAATGAGCCTATGTCCTGCTGTAATTATGATGTTGTCCAGTGTCTGTCATTTTGGGATGTTATGACTGAAAGAAGACATGCCTTTGTCACAGAGCACATGCATCCATGATTCAAGGGAGTGTGGATAATACCTAGGTCGCATTTACTCATATAGTGGCATTCCAAGGCACAAGTCCTAAACACAGAAGTAACACCCTGACACCTACAAGACAATTGCATTGGATGCTTATGCTAACCAGTGCTAGATGTGTGGCTTTCGTAAACCATTTGCTCAATGTAGACCCTACAATGAGGAATACTGCCATCTGTGCAGTGAGGAACACCTGGCTGTAGTGCCCAATGGCACTACCACCATATAACTCAGATCCAGACATGTGGGGCCATGACACTGGTATGGACGACTCCAGGTGGTGGTGTCCACATATTCATAAAGGCTACTCACAAGACAAGACCACTACTCTGACATAATTCATCACAGATGTGTCAGGTACAGGTGACAGTGGCAAAAGCTGCATTCTAGGTTGTATGCTCATATACATCCACCACCATGTCCTCAGACTACCAACACACATCTATACATGTGGTATGAAATAATATGGTAGAACACCAAATAACCTTCGACTGGTGGACAGTACCTAGGCCTACATCAACTGTGCAAAGTACCCATGTATTGACACAGTTGCATAATGTGTTATGCAGTGCAATAGTACCACTGTTTGTAACCAGGTCGGTTGTACACATACCATGGTCCCATGATGTTGTCAGCATTAACACTGTTGACTGTTGCTGTACACCAGTAAACAGCACCCTCATGGTTAGATATGACCTGGATGTATATGCTCTGGATATGTACATCCCACACTCATACAACATAAATGAGAATGCCATTGCTGTTGCTGTCCTTTGTACATAGCTGGCTACATTAATTACACACATGCACATGGATGATAGGTCCATGGCTGCGGAATGCTAACAGTAAATATGGTTTGATATCTATGTTGAGAGAGGTAATATTCCCTCTCTACTGGTCACCCATGACACCTATCATATCATACAACAACCCATGTGGCATGTATGTCATTAGACATGTCCACCAAATGCAATGCCTACAAACATACCCAAATAACATGATCATAGGACCTACACACATAGCCTGTATTGACAGACTCATGGGAATACAGCTATGCTCTGTATGTTCCTGAGTAGTTACAGGTGATATGTCCATGACATGTACAGCCATGTGTGCCCACAAGTCCTACATAAACCCCATGTCAACAATTGCAAGCCATGTATGCTGTGTGCTGTCTGGACATTAACCTTATTACCACAATAGCCAGAACATGCTGGGGTGAGATGTTTACAAGCCACAGACCTCACAAATGCTTGAATAAGTGTAATGCCTAGCTCAAACAGAGCACATTGCTGGCACTCTTCAAGTAATCATGAGATGTGTGTGGCAAATATGATGTGTGTGCGGCAAATATGATGTGCTCACTGTTGACCATTACAGTGCCCTGGCTTCACAGCGGAACTGTCAACTAACAGTTTGTGGGATCATGACATGGAATATTGCTGTGTGTGTGTCTTGCTGATGTGCTGTTGGCATAAATGTACACTTGGCTACTCAGTGAAGGGGATTGTGTGCCCTACCAATACATGAATACAACATCCATTATGGTGTAATGCTCAGCTAGGTTTCACACATGGTGTGGGGAAGGTGTGGAATATATCCTCTTGACCTGCTAGACCACTTTCTGATGGAGACTGCATATGTGCACATGTATTGATGTGTGTTTAGATTCCATGCGTGTGCAGTGTCTGATGTTTGAAGGTGACTTTCATCTTAGTACATCATGCAGTTGCAATGCAGCCTCAACATTGCCAACTGTATATGGTGATATGCCCAAAGTACAGTAAGCTGCATTTTAGGTATGGACAGATGTTTGGCCATAACTACCAAGTGGTGGGGCTACTTTGCAGATGAATGATTACTGGGGACAGCTCACAAGTGTGTTACAACCATTCCTACAATAACCTGTGTAACTGCTAAGCTATGTTTTTGTTATTTGAAGGGAAGACACACAACGTAGAATGCAGTAAGGGTGACACTGAAGGCAAACCTTTTGACACCTGGAAGTGTAACACCTCCCATGTGGATATATTGTGCATATTTCGGCACAGTTGGCAAAGGAAAGAGTCAGTATGCTTTGTAGCACGTGCGATAGTGCTGTTGCCCTGTAATACCAATCATGAGATAGGCAGGTGTTTGATTCACAGTACTTGTGTGTGTGTGTGTGTGTGTGTGTGTGTGTGTGTGTGTGTGTGTGTGTGTGTGTGTGTGTGTGTGTGTGTGTCCATATATGTCACGTATGGTGGGGAATACATCCCAAATGTTTTTCACTCTCCTGTACACTGTTGTAGACATCTGTACAGAGTGAAGTGTAGAAAGCAAGACATAGGCAGGTGTTGAGTCACACACACATCAAGTGCCTTTTTGTGTGTGACATAGGTGTATATCTTTGTGAATTCTGCAGTGTTTTGTGTGTGTGTGTGTGTGCGTGTGTGTGTGTGTGTGTGTGTGTGTGTGTGTGTGTGTGTGTGTGTGTGTGTGTATGGCTGTCCGGTCTCTGGAGTGAGACTGTATTTTACCATAGTGAAATGATAAGACCCCCTTCCCCCATCGACTCAATGCAATCTAGTATCCCTGTTGATGTCATCAATCTTAGAAGGGCATTCTAACCACCTGTAAACATGTATGTCCTGGGGAGAGGCTTGTTGTTACATAGCTGACTGATGAGCCCCCCTCCCCACATACACTCACCGCAATCTAGTATCCCTGTTGATGTCCTCGATCATAGGCCATTCAGACTACATGTACATATGCAATCTCTGTGGTGCATCTTGTAATTGTGTAGTACTATGATGATGATTTGCACATAGGCAGGTGTTCTCATCCCAACACTGGTAACTGTGTCTGTGTGTCAGAGTGTGTGTTACTGTGTCTGTGAATCCCTGTGTACGTGTATGCATCCTGCCATGAGAGCTGGTATTACTGCTTCTCAATGAGAAGCTACCTTTTCCACTGGCCTTTACCCATGTCATCTGCTAAACCACTCTTTTACCTCCTCCCTGCTCCAGGTAACTATACCTGTGATGTCATCCACTATGGATGTGATGGCTCTGGCCACAGTAGCTTACTACACAGCTATCATGCTCTTGGATCATTAAATCAGTAAACATGTTTGACATTTGGGAGATTATAACTGTGATGTGAAAGCTACAAAGTGCATGCAGGTATTGTCATACAGACCTGTGAGTAGTCTACATTTACATATGGGACACTAACCGCAAACACTGACATCCCCCAGCACATGCAATTACACCTGAAAGAGGAAGGCAGAACATCAAGATCAACATGCAGTTACTGTTGTTACACATGATACATACTGTCAAAAGTACAAAATGCATTCTAAAACTGTAGTACATGGTATGTCTGCTGCCTGTCAACACCACTCAACAATTGTAATCTACAATTTTCTTCCTAGTATGTTCATCCTGTGCAGCAGACCATATGAGCATGTCCCTGCACCGATGGTGTGGATGACAGGGATATTGCACAGGCCTAGTCTGCACCATTGGATGACATCATGTGTGTGGGTTAGGACCTTTGATCTCATTGGGCATGTGTGGATGTTATGCGTGTGTGTGTGTACTGAGGTGCCCTACATTTGTTTCTAGTGTGTGCATGTATGTATGCACACAGTTCTGGCATGTGGCTGGCCTACACAGGGGTATTATTGACAGCTGCAGACTGTACAGGGCAGGCTTCACAGTTCAAGGTATCTGGGCATGGCCACGTGACCTGTGCCTCCCATGGGTTGCACGGACACTATCAGCCAGAGGTTCAGATTGGGTACTGTCTGATGAAACATGTCCACTGGAACTGTGTCTCTGTTGGGACCAACCAGGACGACTTGCATGTGGCCTGCTGTGTCCTGGTGTGGACAGCACAGCACCAGCTTTACTGCTGCTGCTACCGCCACTATAGGAGCGGGCTTGTGAAGTAGCATGTTCATGTAGACCTTCAACAGGTGATGTAGCTGGCCTACGTCCACGTGCCCGATGCCTCACTCCAATCAGATGTTCCAGCACAGACATTCCACGCTCGAGGATTGACATGCTACGGTCAAGGACTCCCACCATGTCACCCAATCATCTATCCAAAACATCTGCAAGATGATGGTGAGCATTTTCAATTGCCTGGATGTTGCCAGTTAAAGAATGGACAGCAGCCCTCTGAAGCCTCAGACCTTCTCTGTTGTGCCATTCAGCACATGCCTGTGCCTCCATTACAGCCTGAAACATGCATCTTGTGACACCAGCTGATGTGCTATGTCTTGCAGGGGCATGCTGGTTAGAGGTCCTCCTATGAGCAGCACTGGGCACATGCCTGTGTGGGACATCACCAGTCACTTGGCTGGGATCATGGTGTGCAGGCACACCTTCCATAGTCTCCACACTTTCCTGTTCCATGCTACCGCCCGCCAACTGTCCTTCCTCTATGGTCACTGGTGATGGGGTATGTGTAGGCATGAGAACTGTGTGCAGGGATGAGGGGGATGCAGGTGGAATGGCAACCAATGGCACAGATTCATCCCCTGACAACCCTGCCTGTGCCTCAATCATACTTTTATCATCACTGCTAGAGTCTGTGGGGACACTAACATCAGGTGGACTGCAGGAGGGCAGCGCACCTACAGCAACACATGTGAGGGGCAGACAAGAACCGTACATTACAAGTTAGACAGCACAGTACACACACTCTGTCACACACACACACACACACACACACACACACACACACGCACACACACACAGATACACACACAGACAGACACACACAGACAGACAGACAAAGACAGACAGACACAGACAGACACAGACAGACAGACAGACAGACACAGAGACACATGCTATGGCACCCAATGGCATGCAACATTCATGTGATATGGCAGAAGGCATTCAGCTTAGACATTTATAGTGGTAGTTATCATACATCCCTGAGTTGCACACAACAGCATGCTTGTGTTATAGCAGAAGGCATGCACCTTACACAATTATAGTAGTAGTTAGCATACATCTCTGTGTTGCATCATTTGTGTTAGTAGGTTATGCCCCAAACCTGCAACACATTGCATGCACTGTGCACCGTTGCACCGCACTGCCATGTTTTGCGCAACATACCCCACATGTTAAAAGACCATCGCTGACCTTTGTACATCTGCCACTGATGCTTTGTGTTGGCCACTGCCTCTATGTGTGAGGAGGACATGAGCAGAAGGGTATGTTGAGTGAATACTATGTTTGCCTGAGCCCTAGCTTGCATATCTCCCCCAAAGCAGTGCATGTCTGTTCAACATTATTCTGTTTACCCCTGAGCTGAGTCTACGGACAATGTGCATGTGGCTGTACACACATGTTTGACATGGCTGTCCCTACTTTGCAATGGTGCGACAGACTAGTACTTGTTAATAGTACACCAGCCTGATGTGTAGTATATGTCCTTGCCAATCACATGTAGTATAACATGTTTTCTGCTGACATGTTGAATGACATGCATACATGTTTAACACAATGGTGTTCTTTCAAATATACAGTGAGGTAATGGTGTCCCAATGCAGGGATGTGTTATACTAACATGGACCTTCAGCTTACGCAATGTTGTCAGTCCATCCTACAGATATACAGTGACATACTGCACATTGAGATGATGGACATAGCCATTGCAGTGCATCATGTGGCTTCACTATTGCTATACAGTGTGAGTTGCAGACACAGTTCATAGCCATGACTGTGTTCAGATATAATACATATCTAATGTGGAATGTGACCCATGTCACTGAGGTGTATACACACTAAACCCTAATGTGGAATGTGTGACGCAGGTAACTGAAGGGTAGACAGATGACACCCCTACACATCTGCAACCATATTGCTGATGCCTGGCAACTATGTCCAGACATAGATAACTTAGCAGTACTCCATGTCCCACATGCCATCTGTGTACCTCACACACATGAGGAGCAAGCATGACATTGATGTCTGACACCAGCAAGGTGAATGTACTGTATCTGTGGCCTGATGTGATTGTATGTGTATGTTGTGCAACACATGTATGTATTTGGATACTGTATAGGTGAATGCTTCCATGTCGTGACACACTCATGATGTTCAAAACATGTTATGTGGTGGTTTGATGTCATGCCTACACAAGCTGTGAACAGGCCTGTATGATAGTGTTTCACATCTGCAATATCACCATTACACAAAGGCCATAGTTGTATTTTGTCGAGCCAATGTACAACAGGGTGTACACAAATGTACATCACTTCTACTGTGTGTGTTGCTTCATGTCTCTGGCCATCCTCCATGGCCATGTGTAAACATGTTTTGTCCAATGGTTGTGATGGGCATTTATTTCACATGTCAGTGTTGTCCCATATGACATACACCCACAGATGTCATATGCTCCACTGAGGACAGGGTCATGCAGACAAAGGGTGGTATGTTTGGGATGTGAGATATGTTTTGCAGGATAGTTAAGCAGTGTTGCAGTCAGCCCACTAAATGTCATGGACATGTCAGATAGCACATGACATTGTGTGACATTCATAGCAAGGGTATAATCCACAAGGGTGAATCCTGTGGGCTGGTCATACTCCAGCTCCAAAACATTTAAAGTGTGTGCACACATATGCTCTCTTTATAGTACTGCTTGTATTCCCCACATGTGTAATGCTGATCTATAGTACATATCCCTACAGTGAGCCACACCTTCACCATTGTATTCACAGCTGTCCACACATCTGTCAATGACAGTTTGTAAGGTTTAGTGTAGGTATTTTATATAGTCTTCAGTTATTCCACATGGGTAACCACTGTGATGCATTGCAGGTCTGACCTGTGTATATTAACAGGGCCACCATACATTATGTGTACGTGTGTTAAATGGCCACATGGCAGATAGCATGCAATTAATATGATCTGCTCATTATCAAGCCTGATAAATAATAACAATCTCACCTGCAACAGGCTGCTGTTGTTGCGAAATGCCATCGGTACCTAAATAGGAGTGTCATAGCAGTAAGATCATTATCACACCTGTGTGATAGCTACAGGGTGCAATGTGCATGTTAGCACATAAGCCAGTACAATAGACTATACTATGGAGTATGCACATCTGTGCATACATAGAGTAGCAAACTATGGTATGTGGCATGTGTGCAAACATGCCTTGCATATGATGTTACATTACATATTGTACAGTAACACATGTAACTATATGAAATATAGTTGTTTTATATGTGCAGTAGTGCCTTACCAGGCAACTCCAGGCTTAGTGGTTGTGAGACACCCACTTCCACAATACCAGCTAAAGCTTGTGGATGGAGTTCTGCAGACATCCCCAGGTTGGCCATTAGCTCCTCGGTGCATGTCAGTGGGGGCTGGGTGAGTGGCTCCCCACCTGTTGCACCTTGTTCCCTGGAGATTGCATTTGCACACTGTTTCACCCATCTAATGATGTTGGTGCAGTGTTGGCGCACCTGCTGATAGGTGCAATTGTGGCCGCCAGCATAATTTACCCTTCTGCACAGTTCCTCCCACTGGGCATCCTGCTGCTGTGCATCCCGTGGCACATGGCTGAAGAGTGTTACATGGTTGTCGAGGAGGTATGGAATGAGGACCTCATCCTCCAAGTAGGTGTATGGTGGCAGCCTGGCATGCGGCATACCTAGAAGACATAATGATGGAGACAGGTCACAGTAACTCACAGAGAAGTACAGAAGTACAGCTGAACATACATGTGTATCACATTTATTAAGATTACAAATATGTCTATGCGAATCTACATGACACTAACACCACTGACATATTTAACTCACACACATTTGACATGTACTGGTGATTTGATGTTGTCACCATATATGTGTGTGTCAAGTGATGACATTGCTCATACTCCATGTGGATGTTGTCTTGATGTGGGCATGTCTGTTTGCCTGTACTGGTGTCTTTACCTATCAGCACATGCCTGGATGTGTTCACATAAATGCAATAGACCTTAATGCTGTGTATATGTCACATATATAGTAATACACTGCCTTAAGGGACATGACCTGTGACTCTGCAGACTTGCTTATGGAAAGTTTTACATGTATATGTTTTGCCATATACATCTACATGGCACAGTACATCAGTTTAGCATCCTGCCATGTTTTACCTGTGTTGCACATGTGAAACACATGGGACAATGGCTAGCTTGATGGTATTTGCAGGGCTAGATATCAACTATAGCATGTATGGTCATAGTGAACTAGTAGGCTATATGCCCTGGGCCATTTATGAGCCTAGGCTGAAAGGTTACCTAGCTGTAGCCAACAGACATTTAAGTTTCAGTGGCCAGTTCAAGCAGTGCCACAGAACTGATCCACGGGGTTACTGATATATTTGCCATGCGGTCATCACACCATGTCTCAAAGAGGGGCAATGTGCAGCTTTGCTGGACAGGGATGCTTAGTATGGCAGGAGTATGTAAAGTGTATGGGACAGGGATCTGTCAAGCATGTTCCTTGTACTACAAAGATGGATGTCTATGAAGTATGTGTTTATTTGAAATCAGGATGTGTAAGTGTAGCATGTCCAACATCTCTGTTGGACATGGCTGTATTCAGAGTAGGCATCATGCTACATAGTGGAGCTAGGGATTGGGAAGGCCAGTGTAGGCCATCTGAACATTGCCAATAACCCTTAAAGAAAATAGGTGATCTATTATGGGTCACTTGAGTGTTGAGTATGGCTGAACAATGATCTCCATATTCATGGATGGCACCCTGTCATGATTAGGGGTGCCACTGATGGCTACCTGACTGGTGTGGTGAAGTAACTATTAAAGGAAAGACTACTGTCTAGCTGCATCCCATGCACACACAGTTTCTATTATGTTGACCGCTGCCTAGGTGGCAGTTCATGGGTACAGGGATTTTAACACAGGGGATGACAATGCAATACTTAGCTGTCAGATTTTGGCCATACTTCACACACCACACATCTGAACCACAAAGGCCCATCTGTATGTTTCCCGCATCATTCATTGAGACAACTATTGCTCCTATTTCATAGTCATTTGCAAACTTAAGCAGGCAGATGCCTTTTGTGTTAGTCTGTTTGGTATAGATAACAATGAGGGGGGATACCAGGAATTAACCCTGTATTACTGTAGCTGGTACTGGCTTGATGTGCGTGTATTAGTCAGACACCTTCTGTAGTATTGGTTCTGCCAGCAGTCTAGTTGCCAACCACTCCTGTGACATAGAAATATATACCTATTTTACTGAGTGTAGCTGGAACACAGTATGGGTGATGGTGTCCTAAGACCTGACAAGGTCATGATATGCTGTGTGAATCAACCTTACTGTCATCTACATTTGTACTGACTACATCAAATAAGTTGATCAAGGTTCATGGCCTTACAGACCAGACTCAGCAGGGTAGTAGTGCACTTTTTCTCATTATCAGTGGTGTCTCCCCCTTTGTGGGGTGTGATAACTGTTGCTGTGAGCATTCAGTGTGTACACAGCCTGACATGAAGCTATGATTGAACATGATGTGTATGTGGAGAGCACATTGTTCTGACATTTGTGTAGGATACACCCTGGGATGTTGACAGGTCCCATGCAAGCTGTATGTATGGCTTTAGAGAGTGCAGCATGTACCTGCATAGTTGTTATTACAGGGGTTCTGTAGTGTACATGGATATATAAATATGTGTACCTGTTGGGGGGGGGTGAGAGTTGGTTTAGATTATCCAAGACCCTATCTGGATGAACAAGTGCTATTTCTGTAGGTGCAGTACTTCCCATGCCATAGTGCTGTGCAGCACGGCAGGTCTTGTTGTTGCCATTATGATTCATGACACAGCTATAGAATGTTCTGTGGTTGGCCACATAATATGTGGCTGATTTGTTTCATAGTATCTTTGTATGGCTTTATATGGTGTTTCTGCATCTTACTGAGGCTGACCAGGGATCACCTCCACTCGTGTGTTCACTCTTGCAGCAGTTACTACCTTATGTGGTACAGTTTAAGGCAGGGTACCACCAGTTTGCCTTCCTGTTTGTGTTTGGTTGAATCTTGGTTCTGTTTCAATGGCACTTATGTGAGTGCTTAAAGTGCATTTGTGTAGGATTCAGTATTTGCGCATGCATTGTCCATCTACATGGGTGCCGTGACAGTCACCACTTCACTCTTAAGAAGCATAACATTGGCTTTGGAGACTGACTGTGTATAGCATACTGTTAGCCCTGTTTGTGTGACTATGGTGATCCAGGTAATTGAGGTTGATGAAATCCAACATGCATTGAGCACAGGTGTTGGTACATGAGTCTTCCCAGTTCATAATGGGATAGTTGAGAGTAGCCATTATTATGGTTTTCTACCTCAAACCTAATATTCCCCATTACAGCACAATATGACAGTTGGGAATTCTGAGGCATGGTGGATTATCTGTCACAAGGTGCAATTTGGATTCCACTTTGGCACAAAGGTAGTTGCTCAGCATAATGCATCTGAAGTTATGCAATTGCAACTAGCGTGGGGGTGTACATATCCTTCAGGAATATGGACACACCTGTGGCCCTGTGTGTTCCAAAAAAGGATAATGGCCAGGAGGTGAGGTATGTGTTATAACATGGTCATGCAGGGGTGCTCTCTGGAGCATTGAGCCATATAGCAGTCACTGCACAGATATGTTCTCCATGTTAAGGATTGACGTAAGTGAGTCCATATTGGGTTTCTGAAATGTATCATTGAGTAGCGAGACCCGCAGTTTATTGCTTGACTGTCCCTGTTGCAGCAGTGGACTTTCACTGGAACTTTGCATGATGAAGGCACTATAGGGGAAGCATGAGCCCTAGCCAGTATCCAGATTCTCAGGGGTGACAGGTGCAGGCCCTGTCTGGCAAAGCATCATGATCTATCAACCATGTTATCCCAGGCAGAGAGATACTAGATACCCTTTGAATTACAAAAGTACATTAGAAAATTGTGGAATACTATCCTTTTGTCCCTGTACTGCAGTATCATTCTGGCCAATGGCAGAATGCTAACCAAGGCTTGGGACATAACTGAATGGGCTACAAGACCTGACAGTTCCTACATGTGTGTTTCCATGCAGTCCAAGCTACTGCATCACAGGTCCTGCACAACAACATGGAATATGCCAGAGCCGTGTGTATAGCTCAAAAGGTGGTCTGAGTGTATGGGTATGTGGCTAATCATGGCAGACAGGCAGCTGACAGTATATTTGCCCTCGTATAGCTTGGTGTGTAACATAATGCTAGAGTTTGCATTCACAAATGATTACTGTTGGGTATGTTTCTACCACGTGTTCTGAGGTGTGGCACAATTATGCAAACTATGTTGCACAGTTTTTTTTATTTTGTTGTCTGTCTATTCCCTCTTGGGAGGTCTCTTGCTTGGCCAGATACTTAGAAGCCTCTGTGAATGTGTGTGATTTCTGGTGGTATGTGTGGTGTCCTTACTGTGTTCTGGTAAGGGTATGTGTTGGTTGTGGTGATGAGATGCATGTGTTAACCTACACCTCATGACTGTCCAGTCCAGTCATGGCTGTAGACTGGGCTGCGTTCCAGCTTACCCCTGTAGCTGCATCCCAGACAATGTGTGGGGTGTGGTGTTAGGTGGGTTTGGCAGTGTACATGCTATAGAGATTACATTCCCCAAGGATGGTCAACATAAACAAAGCTGACATTCGTAAACACCAGCAGCTGACTAGGGGACATGCTTGTATGAGCATTCAGTACTACAAGTACCAGGTACTGTATTTAGTTTACTTATTGCTTATGAAGATGTTTTAGACAGTGATGCTCACAAGTAAATATTTGTGTTATGGATGTGACAACACTGGCTATTACAATAACATAGTAGCTACCTTTAGTAGCAATCCTCCTCTGAGGAGCACATCACATCCTGACAGTTGATTACAGATGATGCAAATGTCAACAAGTCTGTATTTTTTTCTGGATATATACTCACATATCCACCAGAACTATGAGCTCTGTTGAGCACAGACACCCACTCCCTAAAGAGAGCCAAGTATCAATAGACTCTGCTGCCACTATCAACATGATCAGGATATAATCAGATAGTGTAAGCCATCACCTATAAAGCAGCTATTACACATGGGCATCAGTCTCCTACATCTTACACTCCTACTGCAGATGTTACACTGGAGTTAAAGATGATATGCAACTTGTTTCATTACCAGTACTGTGCACAACCTTACATACAGTATTTGCAAGCGGCTGTTAGGTTGGAAATGAGAGGTTGGGCTACACAAACCAGAAAGTACAACCAATGTGTGTCTACTCTCAATATCCAATCTATGTAGGTGTGCACATAGCCATTTGAGCTAGCCCTGTAACAAGGGTAAGTATACATTTGCATGACATGTACACATGCACAGCTGTTATTGATTGCAAATGATACTAGTGAGGTGGATATTACATGTATTATGTGCATGGATAGTTACCTAGCTCTTCCAATTTTATTTGCTATCATGCTGCTAAACTGTCACATGAATACAAGTCATATGTATCCTGTTATTGAGTATTGTAATTGCCAATAGACATGACTAATGTTTGCATAACATAACACAAATGCTATGTAAAACAGAATACAGATCTGCCTAGAATACTGCACATTACACAGTTATTGGCACAATATCCCACAATGCAAATCCTATTTGCACAGTAAGCCCACCTTTGACATGTTCATCTCACTAATACACCCATACGTCTACTGTTACAATATATCAACATATACTAACCCCTGTTATAGCACATACTTGTTGGACTAACCCTGACACTGACAATGGCTGGAAAAGAATTGGTGAATTCCAAGCCCATATATATCATCCCTTGTGGTGTATGAGGAGTTTGCCTTGTGACCTACAGCAGTACACACATGGAATACTACAAGCATTACTACTGCTCAACAATACATCACTACAAGACAGCTATTTCCACTATATGCATTGATTACACTGTAATTATTACAGAACAGGTACTAAATACACTGACATACTAAATGTTATACATACCTTCTTAGTAATTGGAGGTGTTATTGACTGGTATATTAATCGTTTTCGGTTTGTGTGTCGATCTTCTGTTGGGTATTTTGTACTATTCTGCAGGTAGATACAGATGGTTTGAATGTGTGACAAGGCATCATTTTATAGTTAGAGATCAGTAACATGTGCTATCTTGATCACCAATTGGTGTTCCACAGTAGTTAATTACAGGCACATCGGCTGTGCAGCTACTCCCTTAGCCAATACCATGGCAATGGTGGAGTTTAACTGAGGACTCCACTTGGGCGTTGTCCCTTTGCCTTACTTGTGAGGAAGACAGCCTGGATATGTTGTTTGAAATCTATTGCAACAGCTGTATGGAGACAAACACAAATATATTGTGTGCAATGCCTAGAAAATTTGGTCTACATGTGAGTACTGCTGTTATATTTCTGAACATTGCTACTTGTGCAGGGTTTGTCTGTACCCAATACTTCTGCATATGTTTCAGTCTGGCCAGGAAATTTGACCAGATCAAGGCTGTATGGCTATGCATATAATGTTAGGGGGTTTACAGTGTGCTCACCAGACATCTTTAGTTTGGTGTAAATGTCATACTGTGCTGATAATCAGTAATTGGTAACACTTCTAGTGTAATTACTTTTCAACCCTCTGAAACAGGATGAGTTCAAACAAACCCTGTAACATCAGCAGCTGTTCCATTGTATAACAGCAACTATTTCACATAGGGCCATGTTAGTGTATCTGTGTCCAGGTATGTTAAGGTTTCAGCAGATGTCGTACAGTGGGTGAATAATTGGTTATGGTATGACAGTATGTATTGTTGTAATTAGTTTGGGTGTGGGGGAGATGTTGGTGGGTGTACATAGCAGATGCAGGTATGTAGGAACTGTTTTTATACATATTCTATATGTGTGTGGGGGTTCTTTCCCTATGTGAACACCCATCCCTTAGTAGACTAATACTATGGTAATATCAGGCTGATTCCTTAAGGCACTGTTAAATGCTAGGTATTGTTAGTCCTTGAATCCTTTTGGCAATACATCGGAATGTAATAAAGTTTTGCTAAATGAAAGATGTCTGTGTATTTCTGTCATGGATATTTGCAGTCATTGTAGTTGTGTTGGTGACTAACCCTATTTGGCTCATGTCCATAGAACATATTTGTAATAGTGTATTGCCATATACTCTTCATATGTTATGTTCATATTGTTTGGGGGTGGCAGAATGTGTGATTGCTATGGTCCATGTTATACTCAGATTTGAACACTTCAGATGCTGTATACTACATATATATATATATATATATATATATATATAATGTATATCTCTATATATCGACATGTATCTATGTATCTCTCTCTCTCTCTCTCTCTATATATATATATATATATATATATATATAGCATACACCTTTCATTGGGTACATGGCGGTTTGTCCTATTTCCACACAATCTTCCCTTTTGTGTTTTAACTTGTCTGAATACAAAGCTGGCATAATTGCATCTCAGGTAGCTTAGTTGTAGTTTACTCTGAGGATGGTGTACATGGTCGCGGGTTCTAATCCTGGAAGTGGTTATTATTTTACCTCTCAGAACAGGCACTGGTAGGGAAAGTGTGATTAATGCACAGTTAAGCAGTTGTAAGCAGGTTTGCCCATGGTCTACGTGACGTTAAGCAAAGGTTAAACCAGTGAAGCGCTTATTCATTTAACCGTGTTTAAGTAAAGCTTACCGTCACACAAACCCATGCAAAACCGCTTATAACTGCTTCAACGTGCTTTAATCAACCTGCATCCAACAGCCCTTATTCTGGCCGTCAAAATAAATTAACAGCCCTTGCACCCGGGACCATGAACACCACAGTCACTGACTTTACCACTAAGGCATCTGAGATATGTACAAATGTTATGTTGTTTAGAATATACATTTTACTACAGGCATTCCTCACTACTGAAAACAAATGTGACAGTCAGTATACATGTGTATGATACATGTTAATGTTCATATGTTTGTGGTATTAAGTGTTACAATGTGACCTGACAGGGTGTATTATGGATGAAAATGGTTCTTGTTTTGTTTATTTTTTTATATTGTCCCCATACTCCATGTATACCTCTCCAGTTCACTTATTGAACATCCAACCCAGGCTCTCCTTGATGCATAATTTCATTGCCCATCATTCCTCCCCCCACCCAAATCTCCACATACACAACAACCATCCCTTCTATGGTGAATTAAGTAAATATTAATAGTTATAATAGCAGAGCTGCATGTGTTTTGTACACACTTCAATTCCTTTGGATTGCTTCTGTCACAAAGTGTGTTCATAGATATTTATATATATGGCTATAGATGTAACTGTATATATATACATATATATATATATATATATATATATATATATATATATATATATATATATGTGTGTATATATATATATATATATATATATATATATATATATATATATATATATGTATATAGTATTAATTTGTAACAGTTATACATTACAATGTACTGTACATATGTACACAAAGTGACTGTCCCATTTGTGGTCAGTACTGTGGAATGCCTATAGTATAAGGTGTAGTCTAAAGACCATGAAACATGTATAGAGCTCAGATGACTTAGTGGTAAGTCCCATGACTATGGTGTGCATGGTCCAGGTTTCAACACCTGCGATGCTTTAAAAATGTGTTTTACTCCAAAATAAGGCTCATTTAATCAGTTGTAAGTATGTTTAAAAGTGTTTGTCTGACATTAAAGCAGCAGTTAAACAAACTTTAAAACTTGTAACCTGTGCGCACAAACACGGCCACATCTGCTAACTACTCAGGATATATTCATTTCAGTGAAGTAACATCTCACTCTGTGCTTACATAACATTACATTCTCTTTTGACTTTACCCTCCAGCACACATGGGTATATATTGGTGTTTCAAATGTTTATTATACTGAAGAATACTACCTAGATATGCAAGCTGTGGTTAAGGTATACTTTTTAACATGAAACTCTGACTTTAATGGGATTTGAACCAGGAATGCACAGATACTATGCAAATGCTGTGACCATCACACTATTGACATTGGCTTTGCTTCTGCCCATTCCCTATTTAGATGATTTATATGTGTAAGCTAGGCTAAGCAAAGAGCGGAGGTGCCCAAACCCACTGAGCTTCACTTACTTTTGAAATAAAAACATATCAAATGAAATGAGAGACTATAAATTAAATTCCTAACTACATTAGGCATAGCCCCTCACTGACACACTTCATGAGAAACCTTGATGTGTGAATGGATGACAGAATATACAACTCTGGGATAATTTGTCCCACAACCATACAGCCAGGGGGTGGGGGAGCCCCTCAGGTTTTATAGCTGCAAGATCTGTTGGGGAAATTAAATGGTGTTGATGTTTCACGTTAACATGCCCTCTTTAGATCACTAAGTGTCCCTATCACCCTCTGTCACCCCAGTCCTCAACAGCTTTCGGCAACTCTGCTTGGAATCACTTCTTTGGCTATGCTTGACAAAGGCTCAGTTACTTCATCAATGGTGTGGAGAAAGTTAACACACTATAGTTTTGCTTCTAAATGCCCTTGGGCAGATAGCCTACTACCTATCTGTGAACCTCTAAAGTGCAGGCCATCACAGACATAATATGTGAATAAACAGAGCTTTCAGACCACAATATACAGTGAAAAATCACCATGTAGTCAGAAAACAGTGAAGTACAGCAAGAACATACAGAACACTGATACTTAATCACTCCAAAAACCTATCTTAGAATCTAGAAAACTTGTATAAGTTTATGGCTTTCTATTGCTTACCAGTAAGTTACCTACAGGAAAGAATAGAAACAAGCACAGATGGGTAACATGCCTGCAACAATACCATACCAGCTTGCATGTGTCAGTCTTTGGCTTTGGAATACTGGCCAAGGCTATTGGCGCCCCCATGGTGCCTTTTTTAGGCATGTCTCAAAGGTGATTCCCACCTCTGTAAACAGCACAATAGCGAAATCATTGAGGGTTATGCTACTCAATGCCAGGGGTTGTAATCACAACATGCATGCACTCACAGCACTCCTCTGTATGGACAATGTCAACATTTGTGCAGTAACTGAGACCTGTTTTAAGGCTCCTGAGAGCACACCAGCACTACCGGACTACAACCCATACCACACATTTTGGCCACAGAACATGGACTGACACAGACATGGAGGGAGTGTATCCATATTCATCAGGGATACCTACACCTCCAGGTTAGTGGGGTAGCATGGTACCTCTGAGATCATCCATGTACAGCTAACATCAGCCACAAGTGCAATGTAAACTATGGCCTGCTACAGATCACCCTCCATGATCCAGGACCACTACTTCTCCTACCTAGAGACAGTGGAAAACATAACAGTCATACCGAACACCTTGTTATTGGTTGATGTCAACTACCATATCATTAACTGGGACTCTTACTCGAGTACTCACTTCCAGGCTGAGCGCTTCCTGGAATTTATCACCTCATATGCCCTGTGTCATATGGTAAACTCCCTAATGAGAGGTGGAAACATACTAGAAGTGGTAATCACCAACATGGCTGACAGGTGCACCACAGCAGAGGTAAACCAGTCACTGGTTAGCTCTGACCATGGACTATTCACTGATGATTTCCACACCCAACCATCTCCCCCACCCAAGGAAACCACAGTGAATACCTTTCCTACAGCTAAATTCACACTACTAAAGACAGAGGTGGGAGGTTTCACAGCCCCCACGCCAAGGGAAAACACTGCTCAAGATAGCAGAAAGATTTACAAATGCACTCTATAAGCACCTACATGGATGTATGGATCATGCCAACACTGGTAAACCAAGACTCGCTCCTCCTAGACAAGGACACCAGTCTGGTGGACCCCTGCAATAAACAGGCTATACAACAGAAGTAGGACAGTAGTCCAGAAAAACAGCAGAACCCAAGAAGGGCAGACATCGTGCCCAGTATTAGTAAGAAAGATAGGTCCCTCATGAAATCATCCAAGGCTAACATCAGCAGGAAAATAGGCAGGTATTTGAAAGATAACCACAAAGCCTTCTTTGGCTATGTCAAGGATCTAAGTGGTAACACACAGATTTGCACTGTGCCCATGCAATATAGTACAAAATATACTGACCCTACTGATATCGCCAACATCCCTGTAGATACATTCAGTGCAAACGTCACCCCCTAAAGAGCCCACAACTATACCCGAAAAGTACAGTATCCCAGACATCAGAGACACACAGGTGGAAATGGCCCTCTCAGACGACAAAACACAGCATCAGTGGAGGCAGATGGTGTCCCAGACTGCATCTTGAAAACAATATAAGACAAAGTAACCCCCCCCCCCACCTAATTAAGCTTTTCAACCTCAGCCACTACACAGGCTACATGCCCATACAATGGCACATAGCAACAGTTATTCCACTCCACCAAGGTGGAAACACAATTGACCATGACAACTACCAGTCCATAAGCCTGACTAGCCTGGTCTGCAAAGCTATGGAGCGCATCCTCACGGCACTCATTGACAAAGACATTGGTAAACTCCAAACACTTGACCCAGCCCAGGTCAGCTTGTTTGAGTGCAGATCATGCCTACTGAACCTGTTTGACATCTTACAGACAGTCATCAAGGCATTAGATGAGGAGAGAGGTAGTTCACACATACTACCTGGACCACACCAAGGCTTTTGACACCATTCCCCACTCAGGTATTATTGATAACCTCACCAGCCTGTACATAAACCCATACATCACAGGATGGGTTGCCAACAGGCTTACACACAGAACCCACATGGTAAGACTAGCAGCCTCCAGGTCCAACTCTTAACCAGTCACAACTGGTGTCCCACATGACTCAGTCCTGGGACCCCTAATGTTTGGCATATACTTCTCAGAGGTACAGGCAAACATAGGTGGACTATGGCAGACCATGTTTGACAATGACTGCAAACTGGGAGCCATAATTGACAGTCCAGCTGACACAGACATCCTTCAAGGGGCCTCACGGGGACTGACACAGGGTGTTAAAGTCATGGACTCCAGCTAAGTGCCACAAAACACATGGTCATTCCATTTTGGAAAAACTAAACACCCACATATTAACACATAAGTGGCAGCCACTTTAATACAGAGGAGGTAATAGGGTATCTGGGGACTAAGGTAGATAGTGATCTCTCCTTTGACAATCTTATCTCCAAAGTTGTTAGGATATCCTTCTGTGTAGGCCATCTGATTACTATAGCGTTCACATCTAGACATACTGAGGTTATAGTGCCCATTTATTCCTCACTCATTAGTCCCATCATAGAGTATAATAACCCATTTGTGATGTACCTCAGAAGACACTTCCAACAGCTGGAAGGTCCACGAGCATACCTCGCCAAGAGGATTACTGGCCTCAAACATATGTCCTGTGCAGCCAGACTGAATTAATGCCTGCTTTACTCAGTGGCATCTTGTTTACTCAGAGATGATCTCTGCTGGCCAACAAAGCCATGTCCAACTCAGTCTAAATGGATAAGCTCCATCTATGGGAATCCATGTCACAGTGAGCCACACCCTGCAGTGAGCTAAACCTTGCCACAACAATAACTAGAAGATGCTGGAGGGACAGATTCCTGTCACAGAAACTCCCCATGCTTTGGAACTACATCTCTAATTGCATTATACAGAGCCCCTCACTAACACTCCTCAAGAGAAACCTTGAAGAGTGGATGGGGAACAGTAGATACACCCCAGGGATCCCGCCATTGGCTCTGCTCCACAGAGAGACAGTTAATTAATCAATGGGGTGGCAAAGGCTGACACATTTTGGCTAGGCTTATGAATGCCCTCAGGCAGTTAGCCAAGTACCCACCTATGAACCTATGAATCTATATATACAATATCAGCACATGCTAGTAGCTTAATTTACTGTTCAGGTGTTGACTTACCTTGTGCCAATAGCAGTTGTGTGTGCAATAGTTGAGAGCTGCCTATGTTGGATGCACACAGTAGACTGCCTATACATGACAACTTACAGGTAGTCTTGTGTGTGTGTGTGCTATCCATTTTTACTGTGTATGCAGGTGGAGAAAGGTATCAGTCCCTTGTCAGTGTGTGTACTATATGTTCCCTCCTTGCCAAGGCATGGGCATACTGGGCACGCCTCCATCTGCCTACTGGGGCTGGCTCAGGGTGTTCGTGGTTTGAGTACCTCTGTGCTTGTGGGGCCCTTGGCAATGATGGTGGGCTGTGAGGGCCTTCACCATTCTGTCCCTACTGCAGCTGTTTCCGCAGGACCATATTGTGTAGCATGGCACACACTATGAAGATGTGGGCACACGTGCCTGGAGAGTACTTCAAGGTTCCGCCAGATATGTCCAAGCAATGGAACCATGATTTCAGCATCCCAAACACACTCTCTATGATGACTCTGGTTTGTGCGAGTGCCTCATTATGGCGTTCTTGCATGGGTGTGTGTGCATTTCTGATGGGAGTCATCATCCACGGTTCCAGTGCATAGCCAGCATCCCCCACCAGGTGGCCATATGGGATGTCCCCCCTGGCAAATACCTGATACAGCTGTGAGGCATGCCAGATGTGGGAGTCGTGATAGCTTCTTGGGCTGCCAGCACACACATCCATGATAATGCCCTGGGCATTGCACATGACCTGGCAGTTGATGGAGGGGTATCCCTTGCAGTTTATGTAGTGCCTACCTTGCTCAATGAGTGGTGACTTGATGTGTATGTGCGTGCAGTCAATTGCGCCCAGTACCTCTGGGTATTCTGCCACATGGTGGAAGAGACGCATATTGCTGGCCAACTCCTCCTGCATTCGGGGGAAGTATATGTGCTCATTGCCATGTGGTAACATGGCATCCAGGAACTAGTGAAGTACCCTGGATGCTGATGCCTATGAGATCCCCATGATATCCCCAGTTGGCCTTCGAAAGGTACCTGTAGCTAGTATTCTCAGGCTTACACATACCTTCGTATCCACTGGGATGGGTTCCTCTCTGTTTGTTCTGGCTCTGAGGCATGGCCGGCACAGCTCCAGAAGTTGCTGTAGGGTGTCCCTGTCCACCCTGTAATGCTCTACTATCTCCAGATCATGTAGCCTCTGGTAGGTTACCCTGGGTCTGAACATTCTTCTCCTCCTCTGGTGTCTGGGGTGGTTGTGAGCATCATCCTCCACACAACCTTCAGTCTCCAACACATACTGGTGGATCAAAGCTATGGCAGCCCCTAACATGGACATATTAAAAGTTCCCCGTCTGTATACTCCAATGGTGCAGAGTGTATGGGAATACACAAGTGTGTGTGAGGTGCTTTCACACTTTATACTATTGTTCTATGGATGTTGCTGATGTCATTGGGTGTGTATGAGCAATTCCAGCTGCAGAGTATCTTAATTATGGGTTTTACAGTGAGTACTGCAAGTGTGGGGCCTTTAGTGTGGAGTTATGCTTGCCTGCCTTGATTAATCTGTTGCCCTTTAATTCACTTTTATACCAGGATCCCCTCCCATTATCGGCATGCCTCCACCTGCCGTCCTTCTTGTTTTGTACTTTCCCTATCTAGTCATGTGTTGAAAAATGTGTCTTGTAGCCGATATAATGCAACTCTGCTTTGTTCTGCTGTGACACTTTACTGTTTTCTTTGCAGTACAGCCCCTCCCCTTTCCTGTTCTGCAGGTAGCTGCTTGCAGCCTTGGTAGCTATTGCCAATGGTCCACTGTAGGTTCCTAGGTGTTAATTAGTCATTTCTACTCCAATTTCTCTGTTGCAGCATTTCCTTATTCTTCCTGTTTCAGCTCCGGTGTGTGCCGTGCAAACCCATTTACCGAGTTTAAGCGTGTTTTAATCTCCATTCACATGCATACTCAGTTACCTTGTGTGTTCTCAGCTAAGCAAAGCTATAGCCAGTTCAACACACCCCTTTCCTGCAGCTTTGCTTAGCTATGGGATACTAGATTAGCAATGTTCCAATCTGCTTACAGCAAAGATGACACACCCCTCTCTTGATGTCATTTCTGTTTCAAGGACACACCTCAGTGTTATAACGCTATGCTGTGAGGTGCATCCTTACACCAGCGGGGAATCTGTGATTCACTATTACTCCTCTCATTTGCATGGCATTGCCTACTAATTCCTAGCTACCATGCAAAACACTGTCACTGCCCCTTAGCAACCCTTGCACCACGGTGTGGTGTAACATGCCTGCCACTGACTATTATGGGGAAATCATGATATGTGTTATATTGCAGTTTTATTCTATATTTTTCTATTTTCCTTGCAATCTGGTTTGGGTGCTGCTGCCCTGCGCTTAAACTTTGCGATAGTGCGAAAAATGAAATTAAATATTCTTTTTATATTTTGTACATTTTTTTATGCCAATGGCTATATATTTAGCCATTGGCATATATTAATGATATAATATATGTCTTTGGCCGGCTGTCATGGCTTCGACTTTTTGTTTGCAAAAATGTAAACTGTTTTTTACAGTTTACATTTCTGCATGCTTACACTATGCCTGCACCACTTCCTGGATCGCCAAATACCTTCATTTGCATGCTACACAGCTGCAAATGGGGTAATTAGTATACAGGGGCCGGGAGCTGTGCAGGCATAGCGTACGCAGGTAGTGCACGTGGAAACAGCTCATACCTGGATTGCTCGCTGGCCATATTTGGTATTGGAATGCCAATGCTATGCCTGCACCTGGCACATGCTTCATGAATCCCAGGGAATGTCCTTATAGTTTCCATCTTTTCTGTTACTCTTTTTTTAATGTTTTTGCATAGCATCCCACATTCCTACTGAAAGCAGAAAAAGTTAAGTGCTATTTGGTATCCACATTTCAGGGTAATTACATGTTTAGATTTTTAGCTGAATATTCCTTCTTTTTAAAGGTCTTTGTTCCTGTTTGCAGTGTCTGCAGGTTGAGAGTTATGCTGAATCTCTGAATGATGAAGTTCTGTTAAAAATGTTTCTTTGAACTTCCTGATAATGGATATACTGCACGGTTATTTTTCTGA
The DNA here is from genome assembly GCF_019279795.1 of Protopterus annectens. Taxonomy (NCBI): domain Eukaryota; kingdom Metazoa; phylum Chordata; order Ceratodontiformes; family Protopteridae; genus Protopterus; species Protopterus annectens. The sequence goes on from NC_056739.1 coordinate 998,085,351, forward strand.
AGCAAAATATATGCATAGTTAACTTATAATGTAGAAAGACAGTCCATATCAATTTTATTTTAAACTTGGTAGAGGATATGCTTTGGCATTATGTGGTTTACATGAACATTTAATTAAGATGATTTTATAATCAGAAATTCTGTATTTTCATTTAAAAGCCATACATTGTTTTTTATTCTCACTAATGCATGTTTGTATAGAAATAAGATCTAGTTCTAGGTGTCTGACACAAACATCAGCTGGGATACCCTAGTCGTTGCTATTTGAGTATCACTTTGAATTGCATCTATCAGACACCTAATTTTAATTCACCTCTAAAACTGTGGTTTACAGGCTCTTAAGTTGACCAGATTGAGAGAACAGTTGTGATTAGTTGAACAGAAGCTTCACAGGTTTGTAGTGACATTAGGGTGCATTGCAAAGCAAACCCTGCATGTAAGCCAGATTAGGGAATTCAAACCAGTTACCAATAACTGTATTATATAGCTCAAAGGGTGGGTGGGGGTACCAGTCTCTGAACTACCTGTGAACACTCACTTTGGAGTAGTGGCACTATTTGATTGGTTGTGCATGAGTATAAGAAGATAGCTAACTTTTAATAGAAATGGTAGACCAGTATTATCCAGTGGTGTTGTGGGGAGTAGTGTGACATTCTAATCACAGCAGAAATGGCTGAATGTGGAGTCAAGATCCACTAATCACTGACAGATGGATTTGTGGAGGGATGCTGAATATAGATCCATAATAGGTGGGGGAAGCAATTGACTGATTTTTGATTATATCAGTGAGAATGTGATACTTGTCACAGATACCAGTGGAGGAACAGGCTACTGACCTTAAGTTTGGCAGGGCATTGACAGGAAGAGGGGGGTATGCAAGGTATTGTTACTGCTGACAGGTTAAGGAGAGGGGGCTGTGCTATCAATCAGCATAGGTTAAGGTTGGCTTTATAGCCTGATCACTCATCACTGTTACAGTATGGGGTGAGGGCTGAAACAGTTGTTGGATAAGGGATGCATTTGACTGTGGCTTCTGTTTTTCATAATGTGCATATGTGGGCTATGCATGCTCAAGTGGAGCTAGACTGGTGAGGCAGACTGCTGTTGACAGTAGGTCTGCACATCATTTTTTAACTGACATTCTGCCACACCAATTGCCAGCAGTTGTCAGGTGTGTAAACTGTATTCCTTCACCTTGTGTATACTGTGCATACACTTACTTCAGGAGTGTTAGAGGTATATACAGATCTGGTAGGAGTTTTGTTCTGAATAATAACTATCTATGGCTATACCTCTGAACCTCTTAGTGCAAGAAATCTGGGCAAAGCCAAAAAGAATGGGGGGACAAAGGCCCAAAAATAGGGACAGGATTTAAATATTGTTCCTATAACCCTAGAAAGTTGCTAGAATAAAAGGTGTTGCATTATTAGATATTTTCCTAAGGATATAAAGTCTAAAACTCAAATGTTTGTCATTATTTAGTATTATTTGTTGACTTCAATATTCAATAATTTACCAGAAAACCACAAATGTATGAGGAACAGACCAAAAACATGAGGCAAAAATCTGGACATTCTGCAAAAATCTGTACAATTGAGAGGTATGTCTATGGCACGTTATATATAGTAAAAGTGTGCAAGAAGGGGGCCAATTTGCTAATTAGATTTTTGAAAATCCAGTTAATAATCACATAATATCTTCTAGTTTGCAAAATGCCTCTGTGTGTGTGTGTGTGTGTGTGTGTGTGTGTGTGTGTGTGTGTGTGTGTGTGTGTGTGTGTGTGTGTGTGAGACAGAGAGAGAGAGTGCTCTACTAAACTGCATGGAAGATGGGATCAAAGAAGAGAGTAGTGTTTATGTAAACAAATATTGGTTAAACACGACTACCTGTAGTATCACCCACTGCATTTTTACTAAATACACAGCTGTCCCAATATTATCTCCTCTGTTTCTGTGGTAAATGGTCATAGAGATTAAACAACTTACATTTTGCTACTGTGCTATTTTAGTATTATGTATATCAGCATAATAATGATGTTATAATTAAGACACAATGCAATGCAGTCAAATTGAAATTAGCATTAAATGTAGATACAGTCCCCTAGCTATTTGCCTTTTTAAGACACTGCCCATCATAGAGCAAATTCACAGATTAGTTGAAGCCTAAAAATACAGACTTTTTATGGGTTACATTAAGATATAAATTTATGCCAACAGCAATAATTAGAAGCACATTATATGCAACCTGTTTCATTAAATTCACTTTCAATGTGACATCTGTTCAGAGGCATTTGCAGAAACCACTTTTCACATATACCTTTATAATGATCCTGATAATGGTCAAAGAAAACAAACAACTGAAATTTATGGCTTTGCAGATTCAGATGTCCTCCACGCTGTGAGCATACACACAGACAGCTTCTATTACTCAGCACTGCCTTCTAATTACATATCTGAAAGAAAGTGCTGCAGAATCGGTAATGAAGTCTCATCTGTCACTGTCCTATTATAAGTGCAAGACGGCCTGACAGCTTAGTGCATCAAATCTGATTTGACCAATGAAACCCTGGGGCTGTACAAAAAACACTCTTAGCAAAATGTGGTAATCAATTCAAGAAGTCAGTATGGTGAGAAAGTAGCATTAACATGTCAAAGGGAAAAAAGAAGAAAAGGAAGGTAACAGAGAAAGAGAATGAGGTCACATTGATAACGTGCCAGCTTCGCTTTGAGTTATGAGACTAATTCATGAATTCTTCCGCTATTCACAGCTGCTGCAAAAAGTTGCAGTACTTTTGAAAACTTACAAACATAACTAGAAAGTGTAGAATTTAGTTGATTTAAGTTCTTTTATATTAATCTTTGTACTTGTAACATGTGCCTGCCATTTTCCTGTCATGCTCAATTTCTGGATAATACAAAAAAGACAAATTACTTCAGTTTAATTAATGCATACTGAATTCACTTTATTAGTTTTAATTAGGTGAAATAATTTGCTGAATACTTTTATGAGATGAATTTTTATAGAAGGCTTTCACTTACTCAGTGAGATCCTAACTCATAAAATTGTTTTTTTTTTACTTTTCTGCTTTAAGAATATATGATCTGGTACTTGCTTTGTATATATGTACAATCTTATTAAGAGGTCATGGCACAATTATTTTTATAAACCTGAGAAATGTAAGCATCCAAAAGGGAAATGTTGAGACCCAATAGAGTAAGTCCTGAAATACAGAGACTGAGTAGCTGAAAGAACAGACTTACATATACTAAGTCAGAGGTGCCATTTCTTGGAAAATTCCCTTTCTCCAACGTACGGCAATGTTGGAGTTGATATATATATATATATATATATATATATATATATATATATATATATATATGTATGTGTGTGTGTTTGGGAGGTATGTGTGTGTGTCGGGGGGGGGGGCAGTGCAGGGGAGCTTGCCCTCCCTGAAAAAAGAAGTTTAAAGGAGAAGAGCAATTTTCAAGTTTCACTCTTTTCCTGTGTTTTCAGTCTCTTTTTTTGGCTTATCTGCATTCAACATTTTGAGTGCCGATATTTCAATAGAGTGCCACATGACAGACCACATGAAGACAAATTTAGTGTAACATTAATTTTTTACTGAACATTAAAATTATTAATATGCATACACTTTTTATATATGCTGAAACTTGGTAATAAGGGATCTTCATTTACGATCTAATGTTACGTGTGAGGAGGACTTGTATTAAGAACACGACTATTAACTGAGTGTACAAATGGACCACAGATGATAATGCAACCAACTGACAAGAGGTTTGAATTCAGTTCTATTAGGCTTCAATGGGTCTATAATGAAGTATTGCCAGGGGAGGTTCGTGCTATCGGACTGCCGGACTGCAGCCCTCCCACCTAGAAAACACAAAAAAAAAATCTTTAAAACTAAAAAACAAAAACGGAAAAAAAAAAAGAAAAAAAAAAGCACAAGTCCCGACTCCTCTGCACATGCGCAGAGGCATTTGAAGACCTCAGACTGCCCTTATCAGCAGTCTGGATAGAGACAGACAGGTACCCAGCAATCATTGCTGCAAATGCACCCAGGAATCAGTGCAGTGATGACCGCACAGAAGAGGAGGTCCGGACTGCTTCAGCTGCAGGCAGACCCAATGAGGACTGAGAGAGGTGAGCTGCTCTTGTGGGACATTCATTGCACGGGCTTGGCTTCATTCAGGAGGTAAATGTTTTGGTCGCTGGCTGGATTGCTGCTTCAGGTCACTGGCTGGATTGCTCCGTTTCGTGGGCTTGGCTTCATTGAGGAGGTTGGTGTTTTGGTCGCTGGCTAGATTGCTTCGTTCATGGATTACTGCTTCAGGTCGCTGGCTGGATTGCTTCGTTCATCTGGCTGTTGAATGGGTGGGACATACAGCAGGTGTGCGTGTGCGTATGTTTGTGTGTGTGGCTAGATTGCTTCGTTCATGAATTACTGCTTCAGGTCACTGGCTGGATTGCTTCATTTGTCTGACTGTTGAACAGCTGGGACATACAACAGGTGTGTGTGTGTAATGCCCCAGTTACTATATACTGGTGGCTAAAGAGAGCAAATGGTGGTGGATAGAGATACTCAGGCTTGAACCCTGTACCTTGGATGCAGGTGGCAAGGACCTGAATTCCCTATCCACCACCATTTCTAAAAAAAATTTGCCGATTTTTGCCTCATATTTGTTCTGTTCCTCATAAAATCTGTGGTTTCTGTATCTACATTTTTCCTTGCAAAGTCTGTAGTGTAGTGGCACACTGGTAGCATTGCTGCCTAACAGCTACAGGTTCTCTGGTTTGATTCTTGGCTGGGGTGCCTTCTGTTTGGTGTCTGCATGTTCTCCCATCTTGCAAAGATGTGTCTGGCATTTCTCTCTGCTCTGCTGAAAATTGTCTTTTGTTCCAAGTCAGGCTAGTTTCCTGGTTAAATGTTTAAAAAATAACAGGCATTTGAATTTCAGACTTCATATTCTTCAAAAAGTACATGGTAACACAAAATTGTTCTAGCAATTGTCTAAGTTTATAACATGGGTATTTGAAATTTGTCCCTATTTTTGGGACTGTATTCCCCCATTATTGGCTTTGTCCAGGTATTTTGTGCTAAGGTTGAGAGTTATCTATGGTGAGAACTGTATTCATTGAATGTTTGGGGGCTGTATTCCCCCCATTACTGGCTTTGTCCACATGTTTTTGCTAAGAGGTTGAGAGCTATAGTGAGAACTGAATTCACTGAATATGTTTGGGGCTGCATTCCCCCCATTATTGGCTTTGTTCAGGTGTTTTGTGCCAAGAGGTTGATAGCTATGCTGAGAACTGAATTCACTAAATGGTAGCCATTTAAGTTTGTCTTCCTCTCTTTTACAAAACAGCTGATTTGGCATAGTGGGTATGTTTCTCTGACTGTTTTGCACAGGGTCCCCTGGGTTAAAGACGTGGCAGTGAAATGTATGGTGGTAACACAGCATTTTATTCTAGCAACTTTCCAACATTATACAAGCAATGTTTAAAATGTGTCCCTGTTTTTTGGACTTTTGCCCCCCCCCCCAATAAATTTCTGCTTTTTCCAGATTTCTTGTGCTGCAAAGTTCAGAGATACAACTGCGTGTCAAGTAGATTTTACAAGGAGCTGAGTGCTGCAGGGGAGCAAAACTTTAGTGCTGCTTATTCTGAGTCTGCTTGCATTAATAGCACAACAGGTAGTATACTTGCTTTGGATGCAGAAGGCTGTGGGTTCTACTCCCACAGTAGATAGATGCATTACTGATACTGTACTGTGTTGTAAAGTGGGTGGATGCTGCAGTCCTTTTTGGCAAAGATACCTAGAGCAGTAACTATGAACCTGAACCTGTTATCAGTTTGCCATACAGTCCCTATTGCGATATTACTAGCTTATTTTTTTTAATGCATGCAACATAGGCAATTTATTCCTCAAGGGCAACAGGCACTTTATTTGTAGATGAATAAACAGTGACATATAAAGTTGTTTGCTAGCAGCAACCTCTTCATTGTTACAAATTTCTTTAATGTGGAATTATTTAGATGACTTTTACTAGTTTAGAGATTGTGCATATTTACTGATACTGGTGGACTGTAGAAAGTTGAGTAGACTTTTATAATGGAAATGTACTGAATCGGGTAGTTTTGTCATTGGCGCATGGATTTTGTTTCATTGTTTACTGGAAAAATGTTCAAAACAATAAATTTAAATGCCGTCTAACAACTGTACTATATTGTACAAGGAATATAATTTAGTAGAATCAGGAAGGTGTATCAAAGAGCACATGTATGTTTCATGTGCAAGGGGCCTATGATTTGAAAACATTCCAAAGTTAATCTTTATCTGTCACTGGCAAAATGTATTTTCTTTGAATGTGGGTTTCAATGCTGTTTCATTGAATGTGAGTTTCAAGGGCAGAGAAGTTTTTAATGCTAAGCCTGTTTTCATTGTGAGACTGTGTTGCTTTGTTTAGCAGATGTCTTAGTGTTTGTGCTGTAAAATGCAAAATAAAACTTTCAAATGAAATCCAAATCATCATAGAAGTAAAGCAGTATGCACATTAGTGTTTATGGTAAATGGAGTGAAATAGCCAAGTAATGGATCAGTGGAATGGCTGCAGGGGGGAGGGCTCCATTTGACCATGATTTTGTGAGGGGGAAGGGCGGCAAACTCAAAGACAGCCCCAGCTGAACTATACCTCCCAACTGTCCAGATTTTCACAGAATGAATAGATTTTTGCTTCTTATTTTTGATTTGTTCCTCATAATATTTGTGGTTTTCTGGAAAATCGTTTAGGAATTAAGTCACGAAATAATGACGCACTGAGTTTCAGACTTCATATCCTATAGAAAAATGCATGCTAAAGTAAGACCTGTTATTCTATCAACTGTCACAGTTTATACAAGAGCAATTTTTAGTACTGTTTATATGTTCCCCCAATATATTTGGCCTTGTCCAGATTTATTGCATTAACAGGTTGAGAGGTACATGCACATAAATTGCTTTATAGAATTAGGCATAGCCAAGCCTCTCAACTGTCCCCGAATTTGGCTCAAAATGTTGCTCTTCCCCTAATAATCCCTCCGCAAAATACCAATTTTGGAAGAAAACATGGAGGGTTCACAATTAAGAAATAACTGTAATAATCAGAGTTATAGATTACTTTTATTTCAGAAATGCATGTAGATTCTTTTATTTTGTCGGCTGCTCAAGTTAGCTGTACTATTATTAAAAAATGTGTCCCTTCTTTGACAGGTTCCCAGCTTATTTTATATTTTTGCATCACATTTTTGGTCCATTTTTCATAAAATTGTTTTTTTGGCAAATTAGTGGTAAATCATTAAAGACTGAAGTTAGAAAATAATGACAGACATTTGAGTTTCAGATTTCATATCCTTCAGGAAATACATACTAATGCAAGACCTACTATTCTATTATCTTTAGTTTATAAGAGCAATATTTAAAAATTGTCCTTATTTTTGGGCCTTTGTCCCACTTCTATGTATGGCTTTGCTCTGAGGGTGAGAGGTATGACAAATGTGTCAGGGCCATCTCAGTCAGTCAGAGACATTTCAAATTTTGACATACTTGTTGCACCCCACTCCCCCATGTAGTGACTCTGGATGTGTTCAAGCAAGGCAAGGAGCAGTTATGCAGTGTAAATGTGCAGGGTATCCCCCCATCCAAGGTATACACAAGTACTACAGTGGCTTTTCATCTGTTCTTGATTTTGCAGAATGGTCTGGTTTCTGTCATATTTTTGTACTGTTGATTTATGCTTATTACTCAGAAAGTGCCTGTTGCTCTGTGTTTTAAGTAGCAATGCTTTAATGACCATCAGGTAAGCTTGTCTGTGATCATAGCATGCAAGTAAGCTTTAATAAGCATACTGTTAAAGAATTGCCAACATTGAAGCCTTTCTGTTGTTGCCATGCAGAGAATACTTAACTAGATAATGTATAAGCATTGGGTATTGAAATGCATATGACAGTATTTGTAATAAAGGACAGGATTACATTATTTTAAGAAGCTCATTACACTTGTTGAAGACTTCCAGTGATCTCTGAGGGCTTTACCCGTAAACTAAACAGAATGCCATTCATGTGTGGTCTATAACCTGTACAGTAATCCTTTAAGCAATGTATCTTGAGCTTGTTTGCTTTTCATTTTTTACTTTGATCATGTTTTCCCCATGAAACAAGTAGATAGTTGTCAGGCAGCAGGTCCTTTTTGAATAAGAAACATTTTTACAAGTGGGGGCATCACAGACATTGCTACTTTCAGCATGTTACTTGGTACTTTAATAAAGCTGAATAAAGTATAATTAGAACTGCAGTGCAAGGAGAAGCAGTTTAAGTTGAGTGCTGCTTGTTTTTCTTATACTGGCATTCCAGTAATGTATTTAAAAAGTAATTTATTTTTTCATGCCTCATAACTTTTTTGTTTCCATCTAGATATTAAGTAAGCTGTCAAGCAGCCAATGCATTGAAATATTTTTATTCTTTTACACTTTATTTGTCTTGATTGGACTCTCATAATGAGGGTTTGGCACCCAGGGCAGCATATTTAATTAAAGTTTAGTTTTTGTGGTTTTGAGCATAGCTCCTCCCCTTTCTAGTTGTCCGCACCCCTTCCCATTGACCCCACCCATTCGGCTATCTCCTGCAGCCCCCCTTTGATTTGAAGTCACCAGCCGCCACTGAGTATTGCACCTTCTTTAATTAAAATGTGAAACATTGTAAGTGAAACACCAAAACACAAAATACTCAAGTAAGAAAAAAAAGAAATTATGCAGAAAGCAATTAAATGCCATTGAAAGACATTTTTTTTGCATAAGCTCCCATACCCCCAAAATGTGGAGCTCTACTATATATATATATATATATATATATATATATATATATATATACTGCGGTGGTGGTGTGGTGGTAGCGTTGTCGCCTCATAGCAAGACGTTGTCCCGTTCGATTCTCAGCTAGAGCGTCTTCTGTGTGGAGGCATACGTGAATGGGGCGTGCCTTTGTTGAAGGTTGTGCGTCAAGGCTGGTAACTCGGTATGTAAAAATCCACTACCAATCATTAGCGGACCGGAGTTCCGCTGTGGCGACGCCTAACCGGGAAAAGCCGAAAGACAAAAACAAACAAATAGATATGGGTCTACTGCTTTTTATCGAATACCACGTATTCAAAAAAGAGCAGTAGACTGCTCAGTTATGCGAAAGTGCACTTATTCGAAAGTGCACTTTTGCGAACTCTGCTTCTATGAACGTATTGCACCACAGTAGAGAACAGTAGGAAAATGTGCTATGTCCTCCACTGTGGTGCGGTAGTCACGGACCTTAGGGTTAGGGCATGGGTCATAGTAAGGGGATAGCCCTACTAGCTATCCCCTTACCATGACCTGCGCCCTAACCTTAAGGTCCATGACTACCGTACCAGAGTGGAGGACAGGCTATCCTCCACTGTGGTGCGGTGGTTACGGACCTTAGGGTTAGGACGCAGGTCATGGTAAGGGGATAGCCCTACTAGCTACCCCCTTACCATGACCCACACCCTAACCCTAAGGTCCATGAATACTGCACTAAGTGGCAGTACGTAGCCCATTCACTGAAGCTGGTTTCGTGAAAGTGCACTTTCGATTAAGTGCACTTTTGGGTAAACCAGGGTCAACTGTGTGAGTTCAAAGAAGTGTATTTTCGAACTTATACAGTAGACCCATATATATACACACACACACACACACACACACACACACACACACACACAGACACACACACACACACACACACACACACACACACTTCCTCCAGTGTTACACAAATTCAGAGCAGAGTAAAAATATTTCAAAAAGAAACTTACCTTTCTTTCTGTACAGAGCAGTGCAGCCTTGGGCACAGGACAAAAAGCTTTTTTAGTACATTATTGGCCACCACAGACAATCTGGTAAAATGAGTTTAGACTAAGCTAAGGTGAAAGAATATGGTATAATGTTTAGCAATGTTTCTTTGACATGTTAAAAATATGGTGCTTTGTGGATTTGTGGAATACTGCACAGACTCGACAGAAATGAACTTAGTTGTGGACATCAGGGAAGATGAAATGGCATCATTTCTCAAGATCTTTTCATGACCCACATATGGAATATGGAAAGTTAGATAAAATTGCACATAATTTACTACAAAGTATCAGATATGCTTATTTAAGGTTATATTGTTGGTTAATCATGCTGAAACTGCGCATCACTGTTTTTTGAATCATTTATTCAGAAGAAAAGGTTTATAAAGTGATGTGACTTACTCCCAGATGATTTGCCTGTACTAGTGACAATTATTGTATTATTCTTGGGGCACTGTTCAGAGATTTTGAAGAAGAGACTTAACAAAGTGTAAGTGGATTTGTGTGTCACTCTGTGTTTGCACCTCTTATTTATTCACCAAATAATGCAGTTCACCCTTTATGTGTCTAAACTTATTGCAGCAGAATGTTATATGCTATTCAAGGACAGGGTTTGCAAATGTAGGATCATTAGGTAAGCATGGGGTATTATAGTGTTTAGCATCTAAAGTGTACGCTTTATCATATAGGCATTATACTAAGTGATTTAAAACACTGTACAAATGTCTTAAGACACTGCAGAAACATGCAAGCTACTGAAACTTGTAGAACAACAGTAAAGCTCCGGCATATTCATCCATGATTATCAGCCGACTAGAGTGCAATTGTATTTCTGCCATACATAGCTAAGCATACTTTAGTATATATGAAGTTTATGTAAACATATCCCCTCCACCCATACTGAAGTAGCTGTATCAACCTCACTATGAAAGTCAGTTTTAACATTTGCTAAAACTGTGCAGTTTTTTTTAAGAAATTATAAATGCTACATTTGGTCTCCCCTGAAAAGATACTAGTGGGACTAACCTGGTCAACAAAAGGATAAAAAAAAAATGCTTACCTCACAATGTGTGCTGTTGACATTGCATTGTAATAAGCACTGCTGGCACTAACACTCAGTCACTGAAAGCTGTTCTGAGTTGCTGCCTGACATTATCCTTGCTTTTGCCATGCCTCATATCTAAGTAGGCTGACAACTCTATAAATTCAACCTCAAACCAAGGCTGCCAGCCTAATACTTACCTATGAACCTATGAAGCTTTATTAAAGAGATCAATCCCTAATCCCTGTTACAAAAAGATGAACTAAAGCAAATGTATTCCTTAATGCTATAATTAAATACTGATTACAAATATGAAGCTGCTAGTTAACATGCAAGAACCCAGAAAAAGTATAAACTAAAATGCATTAAATAACCAGAATATTAAATCTTAATGCTAAAACAGAAATTATAAAGTATTTATAAGTTCCTTGCTGCTCCCATACAAACTGGTCACTAACTGGACGCAAATGTTGTAAAAGTACAATACTGAGCATCTAAAGTTTCACAATTGTCATTATTTGATGCTATTTTATGTATTTGGTCACTTGTTTTGCCTTTAGGTGTGCAGCCGCATGTATGTTTTTTGCTGACTGTTGGATTCATGAAAATTCTGTGGGGAGTATATTTTGTGAATTTGGATTTATAGCTCTGATGGTATAAAAAAAAAAATGAAAGTCAAGGTTATGCAGTGCAGATTGTCATAACAAGTTAGAATGATTTGCCCTGCTCATGTGAAATACAGCGATGCTGGATTCAGGCATTCTCAGTCACAGTTATGAATAGCTGGAATAGAGAAATAAGGTGTTATTTTTTAGGTGTTTCCTAATTCGTGTTTGTCTATGCAATGGAGAACATAATGATATGTTCCACTAATGTGATTTTTGTGACGCCCTACCACCTCTGGGCCAGTAATCTAAGAGCCTCAATTCTCACCACTGAGAGGTTAACAGGTACATATACAGTCAACAAACAAACACGGACTAAGCCGAAAACTGTTAAAGACGAAAAGAACAACAGTGGCCAGCAAACTGGTAAGGAATCCACACAGCCCAATAAGTTTTAGTGCTTTCTTTCACCTTTATTTCAAACGTGAACTTCTTCAGAAAAACGGGAGATCTCCCTTGCTCCCGTTTTAAATGAATAAACAGGAAATGATGTAACTGATAATGTCGGATAGTTCCATAATAAATGTCAATAAATTTAAAAATAAAAATAACAATTCAAAATGTATAATCTCTTACTTATTAATTATCTGTACCTTACTTTTTTCTAAAAAGAATAACTTATTTAAAAGTTTTAAATACAACAATCTTGTTGTGGTGTATATACATTGATTACTTGGATGAAATATTTGATTTCAGACTTATATTAATTGTTAACACATCAAACATGTATAAAAAAATCCACATATAACAATCCACACTTGATATTTAGTTGCAAAAAACTCAGTACTGAATAACAGCTATGTAGGTCTTATACAAACCTTACTTATAATAATGTTGTTAATTACATAAAATGCACTATTTATACTTATACACATAAAAATTCCACTCCACAGGTTTAAATACGTGTGTGTGAAAAAATATGTAAAGCATTGATTTTCAAACTATGTTTACACCATATCTGAATGTGTTTGCCGATTTCACTTACTTATACTTACTAAATGTTAATAATAATGCTGTAACCTATCGTACTATTACAAAATACCTACACTAAAAAAATGTATACACACACATATATATACACATATATATACATATATATGTGTGTATATATATACACATACACACATATACACTGAAACTTACATGTAATAGACAAATATATACGTGTATATGCGTGTATACACACATGAATGTATAAACAAATACACATATATACACGTGTGTGTGTATATAAATGTACCTCACTATGTGCTTAATGTAATAAACATCAAATGTTTTTTGATATACAGATAGGTAGTTAAATTTCAATACACATAAAACATAGTTTAAGATTGTAGAGATTTTTGTAAGTACCACCATATTACACACGCACATTAAGCACATAGTGAGGTACATTTATATACACACACACGTGTATATATGTGTATTTGTTTATACATTCATGTGTGTATACACGCATATACACGTATATATTTGTCTATTACATGTAATTTTCAGTGTATATGTGTGTATGTGTATATATATATATATATATACACATATATATGTATATATATGTGTATATATATGTGTGTGTATACATTTTTTTAGTGTGGGTATTTTGTAATAGTACGATAGGTAACAGCATTATTATTAACATTTAGTAAGTATAAGTAAGTGAAATCGACAAACACATTCAGATATGGTGTAAACATAGTTTGAAAATCAATGCTTTCCATATTTTTTCACACACACGTATTTAAACCTGTGGAGTGGAATTTTTATGTGTATAAGTATAAATAGTGCATTTTATGTAATTAACAACATTATTATAAGTAAGGTTTGTATAAGACCTACATAGCTGTTACTCAATACTGAGTTTTTTGCAACTAAATATCAAGTGTGAATTGTTATATGTGGATTTTTTTATACATGTTTGATGTGTTAACAATTAATATGTCTGAAATCGAATATTTCATCCAAGTAATCAATGTATATACACCACAACAAGATTGTTGTATTTAAAACAAGTTATTTTTTTAGAAAAAAGTAAGGTACAGATAACTAATAAGTAAGAGATTATACATTTTGAATTGTTATTTTTATTTTTAAATTTATTGACATTTATTATGGAACTATCCGACATTATCAGTTACATCATTTCCTGTTTATTCATTTAAAACGGGAGCAAGGGAGATCTCCCGTTTTTCTGAAGAAGTTCACGTTTGAAATAAAGGTGAAAGAAAGCACTAAAACTTATTGGGCTGTGTGGATTCCTTACCAGTTTGCTGGCCACTGTTGTTCTTTTCGTCTTTATCAGGTACATATACAGTATTTCCAGATGCAGCTCTCTGCATCAAGTGCAACTTTTCTTAAAAGCACACAGACACTGCAGTCAGTCCAGGAGTCTGGGGCTGGCTTCTCCCTCTTTCTCCAGATCCCCAATATGACTCCCCACTGGCACAGCTATAGAATTGAGATCTCAGCTGAGGGTCCAATTCAAGGCCTCCAGCACCCTCTCTGTACAAACAATGCTTTGTGTCCCTGCCTGTGTAGCTGACACACATACGCTGTTTGAGATTTGATTTACACACGCACAAACACACACACGCACATGCACACACACACACACACACACACACACACACACACACACACACACACACACACACACACACACACACACACACACACACACACACACCTTGGAAAGGCTGGCACAGGTTTACTAGCTATGACCCCTTCTGCCTAGACTATAAGGTAGTTATGACTGCCACTAGACATGCCTGCCAGCTACTTTAAGACTTTTCCAAGGGTACCCAATATACTGAGGGAAAATTAATATTAATACAAATGGTAGTTTGACCAAAAGCAAGGCCAATATGAGTGGCCTACATATTTTACCAAATACATTTGTAAGTGCTCTCAAAACTTAACCATCTCTACAAAGATCAACCACAACAAAAGTATTAAATATATTTAATAATAAAGAATAAAAGTACATGAAAATATTGAATATATATTCACATTGACATCTGAGTTCAAAACCACAGGAAATATTTAAAATAACATCACAGGACAGGCTAACACAAATAAAAAAAACAATATTTAAACTAAGCTTCACTATATACCTGACTGAATCTTAGATAATTACTATACCCTAATAACTTACTTAATGGAGCAAGGCAGATGATGTGGTGAATGGTTCTTCTTGTTATCAGGCCCAAGACAGAATACAGAATGTTCTGTATCACTAACAGACTTCTCAAAATAAAATCTAAAATATTACTACTGAGATAGCTTGCAGAATGACATCTCTTCTGGTCATCTGACTTCTAGTTCCCATGCAAAATCCCTATTGCTGGAAGCTGGCAGGACTTAGTACCTACCTGTAAAAGTACACACAGAAGGGCTTTTGCTCAGATCTTTGGTAGGTGCTGGAAGTCATAAAACAATTGCATACATTCACACTTCCAGAGTAGTAATTAGTTCATCCCAAGGACAATATAGAAAGCTTCCTAGTACAGACTTTGAGTCTTTAGCTGCCTTGAAACCTGTGAGATAGTATCTTTATGTCCTAGCCCATAAAGTGATTTAATTTCAGATATTTTTCTAAAGTTTGCTGGACTGAGGTTAACCCTCCAGTTTCCTCTGTTAAAGCATATACATTTAAACAGTTATAATAGTGCATGTACATTTATGTTCTAATGCACTTGTAACACCAGCATCTTGTATGACATACAGTTCTAATACATTTGTAACACAAGCATCTTGTATAAATCAGTTTGATATTCACACATGACATATAATTATTTACATATGACATATAATTCCAGCTAGCTGTAGTGGCAGCGCCTCCTTTTGTCACAACTTGTATTAGAGAAAGATTCAAATAAGCATCCCATTATTCTACACAGTCCCTCATTACATCTGAGTGAGCTTCCAGGCATTTCTGCGGTTACTTCCTACTGACACCTCTAGGTGTCAAATTTTGTTTGGTCATATTTGCTTTAATAATTCCAAAACCATGCTACATACAAGGTATCAGAAATAAATCATCTTAAAGCATACATGATGGCAAACACAATTGTAATGATATTTGACCTCTGTCTAATGCAGCTAAAGAGATATTGAATATTATTTATATACTGTTTATTTGTATTATAATAATTTTCTCTAAATATCTCAACATTCAGATAACACAGAATGAACTACATAGCCTCATATGAAAGCTCACATCTGTTTGAAGAAAGTCCTGCTGGCAGTATGCGTCTTGCTTGAATAGTTTATGAGATACCATAAGCTGTTTATACAGCATTACAGCATTAATATTCACTGTCATTTTTTGGCTTATAAAATCCAGTCTAAAGTATCGAACCAAATGAATGCCACCGATGTAAAGATTAATTGATCCTGAATAGTTTGCCATTTACAGTTTTCTAGCAACATTTATGGTTCCAGAGATATATTTGTTTGAAGAGTAAGGTGCTAATTTAATTTTTTTAAAGGCTCAAACCACACCCACTGGGAGTTAAAAATAACACTTAAAAGAGCTGAAATGGGGGAATGAGTTATTTGTTCACAATTTTGGGTGCACTGTGGGATATAGAGATTTAAGTGCCATGATGCATTTTTGTTGTTCTAATTTAGTATTTGAGGCACGTATTTTAAAAATAAAAAGCTTTCTAAATTTTTATTAAACCATGGACCAAATAAATGTAATGTATTCCATCTTAACATCACCAAAGACAGAGAGAGAACTCTGTCCATTGACTTTAATGGGTGCACCTCTGCACATGTGTGGCAGTGCGCCCATTAAAATCTATGCACTCACTTCATACTTTCACTACTATGATGTCACTGAGGTTAAAGTTTGCTTTAAGTTCAGTGGCATGATTGTATGGAAAGTGCTACTTTACAAAGATTTCTCCCTGAGTAGCTGCCAAACATATTCACCTGTGGTGCAAAATGCCATTTGGCACATCAGGTACTTCATAGTGCAAAGGTAAGAAAATATATATGACTAAATAACTTTAAGGCATTCAAAGGCAATGGGGCTTGAAGTAAGGTACTGGGCTTTACACCAAAGGATGTGGCATATATTCTGGCTGTGTAGCCTCAGATACAGCCGAATCTAATAGGGCATAATGTTACAACCTTTCTTAACTCTATATAGTGTCAGAGGTTGGGAGGTGCCTTATCTACTTTGCCTCAGATATTTACCTCAGTGTCCTAGCTCCATCTGGTCTGTGTAGACATATGTGGATTTCATTCCACATACATAAACTATGTCAACCTGTCAGTATTTGATTTTATTTAAATCAGCTTTATAAGTGTTCCTTTTTTCATAAATGGCTTTGGTATCCCAGAGTAATTCTGCTCGTGAGCAAGTTCCACCCCTGCATGGTAAGGTAAGTATAATATTTTTCTGTGCTAAAAACAGAAAAATAGTAGATTATAGCAGCATATGATCAGTTTCATCAGTATGTGTTCCAGATTGTCCACTACAGATGAAATGGCATACATTCTGAAATTTTAAGGGACCAAACTTTTTAAAGATATATATATATATATATATATATATATATATATATATATATATATATATATATATATATATATATATATATATATATATACTGTATTTCCCCGAAAATAAGATCGGGTCTTATATTCTTTCTCCCGGGGAAATGCGCATTAGGGCTTACTATCAGGGGATGCCTTATTTACCCGCACTGTACAACAATCTACCTTTATTCAGTTATTCATGTACAAAAGTTGACATTAATTAATGAACACAAATCAACATTTCTTCATGTACAAAATTCAACATTTATTCATATACACAAATTGACATTTATTTTGTACTTTTCTATTACTGGAGAACAGTTCTAATAACGGGTTGGCAGTTGTGTGTGAATTCTACATAAACAGTGCAACAAACATTTCAAGACCAGAATATTTGCACCTTGGCTTTTACAGTTATTCAAATACAGTCATGTCATTTTCTTCTGGGACATTGTCATAAGTGTCCAACCCCCGAATTTTAGCCTGAATTTCTTGCAACTCCATTTCCTGTAGCACTATTGGCCCCAGTCTGTCATGTCTAGCAATTGAGCTCTCCTTAAATGAGTGCTGCCTGTCTAAGTAGCCTGCTCATAGTGCATTGGCAACACAGCTGTCAGTGATTTTATCCCATGAATTTTTCCCGCAAGTCACGACCTCTTGCAGGCTAGGCTTCACAAAGTTTCCCTTCTGATTTCTCTCCATTCTATTTTCAATGTAGTTATTGAGCTCCATGTACAAATGGTCCTTGAATGGCTTGTTTATTGCAATGTCAAGAGTCTGGAGATAGGCAGTCATTCCTGTGAGAATCATTATTTGATCCACACTTACACTTCTTAGCATTTCCCTCATCGGCCTGTTGACTGAAGTTAACATATGCTGCTCGCCATTTTCGGACCTTTTGGAGATCTAACTTCTTCGATTTACAAAAAGCTGTCAGTTTCTTTCCATGGGAGTCCTCCACGATTCATTTCTTGTACTCAATGGAATAGCTCTTTATTTTTGCACTCATCTTGTCTGGGGTGGAGTTAATTGAAGACTTATTTTGACGGAAGTGGCAACACAAAATGGCGCCGGTTATGAAGAGAAGACACTACCCACTACCACAGCTGCTCGTTACCATGAGCATGTGCTTTTCATGCGTTGTCTGTACTTTGACCGATCAAAGTACACCTGCGTGGGTTTATGGGCCAAGGATCCCAACCATCAAGTGTGAGTGATGATTAGGTTACAGTAAGAATCGGAACTGGGGCTTATTTTGGTGTAGGGCTTATATCATGAACACCCTGGAAAACCATGCTAGGCTTTACTCTCTGGTTAGGTCTTATTTAGAAAGAAATACAGTATATATATATATATATATATATATATATATATATATACATATCTATACAGTATATATATATATATATATATATATATATATATATATATATATATATATATATATATATATATATATATATATATATATATATAGTGTATATATATATATATATATATATATATATATATATATATATATATATATATAGTTTACTATTGAAACATCGAACATCATAATGCGGTTTACATGTTCGATGTTAACAATAGTAAACAGCATTAAAGATCAAATACAAAAGCATTCAAAGTCAAATTCAACTCCTAAACTCAGGTGTCCGAACTTCAGTGCATTGACAGTCATTTTTTGCAAGCCCCCCTGCACCACTCATGTGGAGGGCTGTGCTCCTCACTCCCTCTGCCACTTATATATTCTAACCCCGACATCGCACTACAGTACGGAAAAGGGTAAATCTCCCAGTCCTCAATGTCCTAGTCTTTGGTCTTCCAGAGTCAACATTGTAACCATCTCCCAAATGGTTTTCTGCATTCCGACTCCCATACAACTGAATTGCACACAAGCCACGTTCAACATAGTGACTGTAAACCTATATATAGTGACTGTAAACCTATATATATATACATCACCCTCTTTCAAAATATTAATAGTTACCTCTTAACCTTTGAGGTAGACATCTATATAAAATTGAGAAATTTAATAATACGATTCTTCTATGCATTCTCTGCTATGTGTTTGTGCATTGATTTAATAGAAAACATAACATTATAGTGTACTTATCATTTTACCATTCAATAACTTTCAATATTGCAAAATATTTCTAAGTTTCTTTGTTGCACAAAGCTAAAAACATTTTATTAGTACAATAACAACATACTTATCAAAAACTCTTGACTTCTCATTTCTTGTTATTGTCTAGTATCTTTTTTGTCTTTCATCACAATCTTCCATGCTTATGATATGTAGTTTTGAGGCCAGTGTCATAAAAGCTAGTAAAGCCCCCATCAGATAGTTGATGGGGGCAATCTATACCTGAACAAACACTTCATTCACTGTTGCTTCTGGAAATATCTTGTAAAATACCTCCAGAGATATTTTTTTCAGATCCATAATTGATTGAATCTCATTATTAAAACCAAGAGAATCTTAATCTAAATGCTAACTAATACAGCTATTGAAGCTACCTTATTTGGAACACATAATGTGAAAACATTCATCAAAATGCACAGACAAAATACATTTTGTAGTCTTTCTCAATCCACTTCATTCAAAGAACATCACCAGCAGCCAAATCATGGTTTGATCATTGTAGCATTTTTGTCTAGATGGGTTTTGATTCAGTCTCATTTTTAAAGAGACCAGGTCGTTGGGCTATTTTAACTGGAGTAAGAAAATCCATCAATCATTGAGGTTCTACTAAACCATTTTATTTTAGTTATACTCTGTTGACTGGGTTGTATTGCTAGATCAGTGGCCTCTTTTCACTGTACATCTGAGGTGGTATTCATACTGACTAGGGAAAATTATGCCAGACACCAGGGAACTTCCCCTACTCTTTTACATACAGGGACAATGTTTATAGCTGCACTTCCTGTCTTCTGTTCCAGGTGTGAAAGCAGCCCATAGTAGCAGGAAGCTGGAGGTTTGAGTGATAGATGTTGCTGAATTGAATGCTGATAGTTAGTCAGCAGAGGCATTGTTTGTGTTAGAGAAGGAGTTGGAAGTTAAGGAGTTAGTTGGAAGACATGAAGGTGTGTTGAAAAAGGCAGCCAACCATTTTAAAATCTGTTAAAGAAGTTGGAAGGATGTGCAGAAGATTTGGAGGATCTGTTGTTATAACCCTCCATTTGGAAGAATTGCAGGATGATTATCTTAAGGAAATGATTATGCAGAATGAAGCAGAAAGTGAATTGGCGGCATCCTGGGGTGAAATTATGGATAGAGTCCAGGAAGAGGAAGTGAAAGAAACTACAGAAGGCACTGATGCTGAAAGAAGGCAAGAGACAAATAAGAGAGAAAGAGAGAGAGAAGAAGGAAGAGAGGTCATGAAGAAGAAGTTTGCTGTACGTCTCAGTAGTATGGAAGAAAACAAACTTGAAAGATAGAAGGTTTGGGATACAGTTATTGTAGCCTTGGGAATATCACCTAATGAGGTAAAAGCTTTTATTCACCATAATAGAGAGACTTGCTGTGACATTATATTTGTGACTGGGGAATATATGGAATTTCTGAAAGAGGTTTGAAAAAAGAAAGACTGTAGTCCGTGGAACTCTTATGTAGTGCAGACTTTTAATAGAGAGACTAAAACAAGAATTACTGTACAATCTCAAATGGAGGTAGGTAAGGAAGTATTGAAAGACTGATAACTGTACGCAAAGAAGTGATGTATATTATGAAAATGTATGATGATAGACACTTATGGACTTGGGGGGTGGGATTGTGGGATTATTTGTAAAATAGAAAAAGATAACATTGTACATATTCCAAGAATAACACTGTTGAAAGAAACAGATATTATGTAAGATATAAGGGACAGCTGAAAACATTTTTTTGTTTTTGTAGAAAGACTGACCATTTAAAAAGCAATTGTGATAAGAGAATATGTTTTGTTTGTGGAAAAGTGAGACCTGAAGCAAAGAAATGTGAATTGACTCAGTTAATTATGATGAACAATTACATGTTGAGTAAAAAGAGTAGATATGGGAATATGTACACGATGTAGCAGAAAATGATAAACATGAACTTGAAAAAGAAAATATCACACAAGAAGAAAATAAAAGCATTAAGTATGAAGAAAATGAAGATAATGAAGGTGAGGAATTAGTACAAGAACCTTAATGGAAGATGAAAGGAATCAGATGGAAAACTTATGGGCTGGGAACATTGTATGGAACATGGGAAAAGATACATGTCCAGGGGTTGCTGTATTATGTAATGAAACAGTTAAGATTATACTTTAGAAGAGCTAGGTAGAATAGCAATGTTAGATATAAGATATAAGAAGGATGTATATACAGAATTATTGCACTATATGCATATGTTAGATATAGGATATAAGAAGTATGTATACAGAATTATTGCAATATATGCATGTGTTACTAAAAAGGAAGAGAGGAAATGTTAAAAAAGCTCAAATTATGTAGGACTAGATATGGAAATAACATTGGTAGGAGATCTTAATTGTGATTTGAGGAAAAGAAAGAAGGGATTGTTATTAAAACAGTTTATGAAATAATGAAAAGTAGAAAATTATACAAATGGGATAATATACACTGGAGTTATAAAAGAAATGAGACTAAAACAGAATTTGATTATTTCATAATATCTTATACTTTGGAAATTATAAAAAAGGAACATAGGAAACAGGTTTCTCAGACCATTTGGCTGTATGGGTGGAAGTAAAAGTAAGGAAGACTACATAAGGATAGGTAAGCGTATTTAAAGACTGAATGAAAAAAATTAAATGAAGAAAGAAAAAAAATGATAGATTATGAGAAGATCATGTAGAAATGGGAGTGTTTTATAAAAACTGGAGTGATTTGTGGTTAAACTTTAAAGGGAAGTATGAAAAGTGTTTTCAAGAATGTCAAGCGATGAAAAGAGAGAAAGAAAAGCAAAAATATAGGCTAAGTCAAACAGTATTCAGAGAAATAGTAAGAGATAATAAAAACTTTTATGGAAAGAAAAGGAAATCTATGAAATGAATAAGAGAAGATTAAGTAAATGCTATATAATCAAAGGTACTTTTTATAATGGAAAAAAGGAGTAGCAGCTGTGTTTGAGTAAAATGGTGAGAGAAAATGAGAGGGTAATAAGAGAACTGGAAACCAATGAAGAGAAAAGAGAATTGGAAACCAATGAAGGAGAAAAGGTAGAATATACAAAAACAAATATTTGTGGTAATAGAGCAGTGTATAAAATACATGTAAGAAGAGATAAAAGAAAGGCAAATATGGGAGATAAATATGTTAAATAAAGAATAGAATGAGATCATGGAAAAATATACATATAGGAGAGCTTGATGAAATCTTAAAATACTTGGATATGGAGAAGGCTACAGGATTAGATGGTATTGAGTATCACATGTACTAAAATACAAAAAACTGAAAAAAGTATATTTTGTAGAGGTTTTTAATGCATGGTTAGAAAAAAGGGTAAATGAAAATGGATATATATGGGGCCATGAAACTTATATAGAGGAAGGAAATGAAGGAAGACATTAGGAACTGGAGACCAATAGCATTAAACAATACATATTATAAAATATTTGTGAGAATAATAGGGAAACGATTAGGAAAAGATGGGGATAGACTGATGGAACCTATGATTTTTGGAAAAAAGGGGAAGGTAGTCAGGATTTATTATGGGTTTTAAGAGAGGCAATACATGATGTTATAAATAAAAAAATTGGAAACTGAAGTATTGGTTGGAGATGTAAACAAAGCATTCAGTAGAATACAATATGAGGAAATATGGAGTATATTAAGAGATTCTAATGTAACTGACAAAATAATAAAAAGTTATAACATCAGAATATGAAAATAATATTATTAAAATAATATTAAATGGATGGTTAAGTAAAGAAATAAGAATAGAGTGTGGGATAAGACAAGGCTGTCCACCAAGCAACATCCTATCTGCATTGGTTATGAATGTGATTGCAAATGCAATGAACAGAGAACTGAAAATAACAAAGTATAGAATAATAGAGGGGATTTATGTTCCAGTTATTCTTTCCTATCCAGAGAATATAATATTAATTACTAAAAACAAGAAATGGATGGAACAAGGAACTGGGAAATTAAATAAATACTTAAATATGTTTGGTCTAAACATCAACAAGGATAAAAGTAAAGGGATTGGATTATTGGGTGAGTTAGAAGGTATTCACTGTAATGATGAAGAGGTAGATATTTTAGAAATAGCATTTGGGGTTAATATGAAGATGGAAGCACAATGGGAGAGACTGATACAAAACCTGAGAGTAATATGCATATTTTGGAGGTCATATAGATTATCACATAAGAAAAAGGTTTATTTAATAAACTCAATTCTGTTAGGTAAGATTACCTATTTGACAAGTATATAAATTATCCCATCTATATATGAAAAAGAACTGTTGTTGATTATATTTTCATTTATATGGAGATCAAGATTAAACCCTGTAAGGAGGGGACTTTTGCATGTTTAGGAAGAAGGGGGGATAAGGGCTAATAGATCCTATCATACATGCAACTTCATTCAATCTGTATAACATGCTGAAGGGACTGAAAGAAGAAAACAGGAACATAGTAAATGATATAATGAAAATCAAATATAAAGCTTTTTTGAAAATTTTAAGATATGGGAAAAGATGGAAGAATAATGTCAATAATGAGATTAAAGAATATCAAAATAAAATATTATTATAGGAATTGAAAATAGGGAGTGTGGAAAAAAAAAGCAGAAAAGAATGGTATGAAAATGTAATGAGGGAATGTTGTTATATTTATTCAGGAAATGGTGTGTAACCATTGTGGAGAGATTGAGATGGTGGAACACGTTTTCTTAATTTGAACGAGAGTGAGAAAATCGTGGGAAAAATTTTATGAAATTAATGTATTGAATGATTCTAAAATTGCAAAAGACATAAAACATGCACATGATATAATATGGATATTATGGAAACAAACGAACAAAGGAAGTGAATAAAATTGATAAAAATCATCTTATATTTTGTGGGTCATATGGAATGAAAAATGGAATGAGATAAAATATAGTGCGAAATGGGTATTAGTTGAAATTTTGAAAAATATGCATTTTTGGTTGTGGAAAAAAGAGCGTGGGAAGTAATTGAAATAAGGAAATATATGAAGTTATATGATGTTGTAATGTAAAATGTAAGCAAGTGTAAATAATCACCCCCCTCTCACCCCCAAAAGGGCCCATAACCATACCAGAAGAATGTAGAGCCCCTGAAATGATAGACACTCAGGTTAAAACAGCCCTCTCCAAAACCAAAAACACAGCATCAATGGGACCAGACAGTGTCCCAGGCTGTGTCCTACATGAGCTCAAAGACAAACTAACCCCTCACCTAAACACACTGTTCATACTCATCCTCTCCACAGGCTACGTACCCATAGAGTGGGGCACAGCAAAGGTTATTATGTTCCACAAAGGTGGAGCCACAACAGACCCTGGGAACTATTGCCCTATAAGCCTCACTAGCTTGGTCTACAAGGCTATGGAGCGCATTATCATGGAACTTATTAACAGAGACATTGGGAACCTCCAAACACTAGACCCTACCCAGTTTGGCTTTGTTAAGGGCAGATCATGCCTCCTAAACCTGGTGGACTTCTTTGAGACAGTTACTAAGGCTATAGATGCGGGAAAGGTGGTACACACAGCCTACCTAGACCTCGCAAAGGCCTTTGACACCATTCCCCATTCTGGTATTATAGACAAGCTCACCAGCATGAAAATAAACCCTTATGTCACAAGATGGGTTGCCAACTGGCTCACGGACAGAACCCACATGGTGAGAGTTGTGGAAGCTAGGTCTGACTCTAAACCAGTTACAAGTGGCATTCCCCAGGGCTTAGTCCTTGGACCCCTCCTGCTCGGCATATACTTCTGAGGTACAGGCAAGCACAGGAGGACTATGGCTGACCAAGTTCACAGACGACTGCAAACTAGGGGCTATAATTTACTATCCGGCTGACACAGACATCCTCCAAAAGGGTCTCACTGAGATGGATACCTGGTGTCAAAATCATGGCCTCAAGCTAAATGCCAAAAAGTGCATAGTCATCCCCTTTGGAAAAAACAAAGTACCCACAAACTACCACATATGTGGTAGTCTCCTAAATACAGAACACGTAATAAGGGATCTGGGGACCCAAGTAGATAGTAATCTCTCCTTTGATAATCACATTGCCAAAGTGGTTAGAAAATCCTTCTGTGTGGACCACCTAATCACAAAAGGGTTCGCATCCAGGTCAAAAGAGGTCATTGTGCCCCTCTACTCATCACTCATCAGACCCATCATAGAGTACAATGCCCCATTTGGGATGTACCTTACAAGACACCTGCAACAGCTGTAAAGACCACAGAAGTACCTCACCAAGAGGATCACTGGCTTCAAACAGATGCCCTATGCAGCTCAACTGAAGAAACTCCAGCTGTACTTGATTGCATACCGTCTACTCAGAGATGATCTCTACCTGACATACAAGGCCATATCCAACCCAGAATTAATGGACATGCTCCACCTAAAGAAAACAATATCCCCTCGAGTCACACGCTCTAGGGATTTAAACCTCACCACAACAATAAATAGAACATGCTGGAGGGATACATTCCTGTCCCAGAGACTTCCCATGCTTTGGAACAAGATTCCCATCTACATTAGGCAGAGCTCCTCACTAAAGCTCTTCAAGAAAAACCTTGATGAATGCATAGGAAACAGAAAGTTTTCCCCGGGGATCACTTCAGTGGCTCTGCTGGGCAGAGACACAAGGAACTAATCTAAGGGGGTGGCAAAAGCCAACACATTCTGGCTAGGCTTATAAATGCCTTTGGGAAGATAGCCTAGTACCTACCTATGAACCTATTAACCTATATTGTATATATTGTAAATATATATCTATAGATATAAAAGAGAACATAAATACATATATGACCACAGACACCGTTAATTGGGGTGAGGGGGCCCAAACAACATACATCTTGTATGTATTGATACCTCCCCACAGCCAAACAGGTCTGCCCTGCAATACAATACTAAATGTTGCAAGTTCCATAACCAGGACCTGACACAACATGGGCACAAGATGTTAACAGTAATCCATCCCACCTGTATGAAGTCAGCTGGTATCAATAACATATCATGCAGTACAGTCTGGCTATCATAGGGAATGTATAATGTGGAAGCAATAAACATTCCTAAGATACATATACACACACATATATATATGCAGATACACACATATAGATATATATATATATATATATATATATATATATATATATATATATATATACGCACACACACACACATATATATATATATATATATATATATATATATATATGTAACTACACATACACACAGAGATATGTATAGGACGATACATATGTAAAGGGTGCACACCATACGGAACAGCCAGTATGCCTATTGTTGCCACCTTACCAAATGGACACTGTATGAGTCACCCATACAAAAGACAACTGCTGCCTGCAACATATACCCACCGAGAGGTCAAAGGATATAACACCACACACAGGTTTGCATACATGATAAAGCTTTATTTGTGTACCATTACAGTTGTATATGCCATGTCATATAGCTGTTTAGACTCTGAAATACATATAAACAGAATAATGCAACTGTCAAACAGAAAATTAATACAGTATTCCTGAAACCGTTACATATGTTGCTGTCCAGGCCAAGGCCTTCAATTAGTACAACAGTAAAGACAGACTGGGCCACAGGATAACAATCAATCAACAGTAAGTAATGCAGATGTATAGTCCAGTAGCCTCTATCTACACTCTGTATGCAATACCTAGGGGGTAAAGACCTCAGCTGACACAATGGGATGTACCCGGTATATAACGAGGCATAACTGAAACCATCACAATCACACTGGTAAACAGAACAGTCTGTATGGCAGGAAGAAGTAGGCCTGCATTTACCCAAGGTGAATTGTATGGTAATGTACATCCAGATACCTTAAGGCAGCTTACTCCTGATACCCCATACATGTTGTAACAGCCAAGGTTAGTTTAGTTATGGTGCATCCTCCCTCCCCCCATAGACTGACATACACTGCCATATACCACTGTTACATACACTGGCCTCTGGACTGCATAAGGGCCCACATGTATTGTGCAGATGAAGCCCACACATATATGGAACCAACCTCACAATATGCGTGGGGGCCACAACAACAGTGGAATGATGGCAGGAATGGCAGCATGACATACTCAAAAGCCACTACATAAACCCTGACAGCATGTCATATGGACAAAGCCTGGTGTGTAGGAGGAGGACAGAGGCTGAAACACAGACCCATATGTGAAATAGTGTTGTCATACACTAAGCAAGTTGCTGGTGTTACAGGATAGTCTGCAATATACCCTTAGTCAGGAATATGAAGTCAGAAACACAAATGGCTGTAGCCATGCACTGATAGCACTCAACACACACATACACACAGCCAGTGATATATCTGACACAAGACCTGTGTGCTGGACAAGAAAAACATAACACGCACACCTCTGGCCATCAAGTGGATACACACACAATTGAGAGCTATGCAGACAGACTGCAGTCCGTGTTAAACTAGTATGTACACACAAAGCCTGTAACATTGGTGCTATACAATGCATACAACAACAGTTCTCACACACTGTTTGTAGCTCTGGAACCTCATACAAATATGTAGCTGGCCTGAGTGTGCAAGTTCTCTTGTAAGAGGTATTGCTACCTGCTGTCTGTAACACTGCTGCCCACACACAGGAAGGATGTCCACCATACAGGAAAGGCAAAGGGACCATGCCCACATGATGTAGGGATTTATAGTAGTGGGTTGCCATGACAGTGGTAATTGGAAGTACTACACAGCATGCAGGTAGCAAGTGGAGGACACTTATTGGTGCAGAGACCATCACCTGATCATGTGAATCACCCACAAAAGCCATGCTACAATCTATTCCAAGCAGTTCAATCCATTTACTGGAGAGAGACGAACAGAGAGAAAGAGAAAAAGAACAGAAAACAAATCAAGAACCACACCACCACCAAAAAAGAAAACAAAGGAAGCAGGCTAATGAGTGAAAAAAAATTACCTCCTACAAAGACACTATCAACATCAGACCTCATCCCCATAACAGGTATGTGAAGTATATACGCATGTAACTGACTGTAGTACTTGGTCCATAATACTGGGGTAGATGATGTGGAATGATATACATGTGCCATCATGTGCTGCTGTTGTAATGATCTTCAGCTGAACATCTGCTATGGACATTAGAGTATGTTCCTGTGGGTAGTGGGCCATACCCATCAACTGTGTAGAGCGGCCTCGACTGACAAGATGTATGCCAATATAGTGAGTGGTGTGTAATGGAAGAGATGCATATTACTGTGGCCAGTAGCTGGTGGTGGAAGTAATGCCATAATGATGGACACGTGGGCTCCAGAGCCCACCACTTGCAGAACACTCAGGTTAACATGTATTGTAGCATGCTGAGATGCCATAAGTGTGTAATAGGGTTAACTGCAATCTGGCCCTATATATACCTCCCTAATGTTAGGCTGTGTCCATATGTGGCATCTCTCTGTGTTGTAACAAGGCAGAACAGTGCAGCTGTGCAGGAAGGAGTTTTGAGATCGTGGACCTGAAGTCTGAATGTACCGCATATATAGGTATGTATATGTGCACACACACACACACACACACACACACACACACACACACACACACACACACACACACACACACACACACACACACACACACACACACACACACACACACACACACATATATATATATATATATATATATATATATATATATATATATATATATACATGTATGTCTACAGATATACAGATGCCCATATGTAGACCTATATATAAACTCATATATACAACATAATATATATACACATAAATATATATATATATATATATATATATATATATATATATATATATATATATACACACGCACACATATATATATATATATATATATATATATATATATATATATATATACACACACACACACACACACACACACATATATATATATATATATATATATATATATATATATATATATATGCATGTCTACATATATACAAACACACACACATATATGTATGTAAATACATGTCCCCTATATTACCACCACAGTGCTGCATGCTATGTGTGAGGGAACAGCAAACATAGCAATACACAAAGATATATACAGCTATAAGTGTGTGCAAATGGATGGGTATGTCACATGTGAACCCCTTGTTGGGACCACATTGCCCTTGTCTGTGAAGTAGGGAATTGGAATATGGGAAAATATGTCAGGTATGTTTGTGGAGGTGGTCCAGGTTGGTAGATATAGAGGACAGCCTACAGGAGTGGTATATGACACATGTGGTGGGTAAACACCCTGGATGTGGAAGCCCCATGGGTCCCCATATGGAAACAATGGGAACAAGCCTCCCACCCATTGCTACTCACAACAGCAGTCCAAAGCTGTGAAGGTGCCTGGCATGGAGGCTGAGCAGGAGGAGCATGTGGACCCTGTAAATGTGTACTGGGTGCCTCAAGATGATGTAGCACATCCCACAAGTGTCTGTGGAGCCTGCTATGGAACAGATCCTGGACCTGACCTCGGGTGACAGGATCATGTCTGTGCATGCCCCCAGGAGGGGGGACAACATCCCCTGAGATGGTTCCACCTGAAGGTAGTGCTGCACCAGTAGATGACGAGGCCCCAGGGTGGGTCCCACATGTAATGTGGCCTGGTAACATGGCCAGATGAGGTTGGAGAGGTGTTTCTGCTGGCAAATATTCCCTAAACATACTATTGTGTCACTGTTATAGAACATATGTGGGTAGTAATAGTCTACACAATCCCAGAACATGTCCAACAGCATGCATAGATATCCCCAATAACACAATGTCAGATGTGCAGCAATCACATAGCAAGCATACCACATGCATATATATGGAACCATAGTGGCCCTGACAATGGCATGCAGGTGAATAGTCTAACAGGCCAGCTATTATAGTGTCCACACAGGGAACATGGCTACAAACACATAGCACAAAGTGTGGTACAATACAATATATGTCCCACTGGTAGGTAAGCTGTAGCCATACCTATTGAGTTGTGTGAGCAGTTTGTTGTCACTAATATGGTGGGAGGGTTGACAGAGATGAACATTAAGAACTATGGTACCCCTGCTGTATGAGTTGCTCAGACCTGTTTCCATCTTTATCTCTTTCAGGCAAGATGTCCCATGGACGTCTACCTGCATATTCAGTGGCTGAGAACGACATTGTGCTGAACTATCTCATCCAGCACTACCCTGTCCTGTTTGGCTGAGCCACCCATGAGCAGCAGGAGTGGACCACACTGTAGAACAACCTAGTCCACAGGGTCAATGATGTCGGACTGCATAACCGCAGTTATGAACAGGTCCAGCATCATTGTTCTGACCTGCCTCACAATACCCGTCGGTGTGCTGCTACAGTCTGGGGGGATCACCTCTCAACAGGGGGGGTTATGCCATCCATCCCCCCTGACACATGTTGAGGAGCTCCTCGCCAGCCTTGTGGCACCTGCTTGTCCGCACAGCCAACAACTGCCAGACACCATTGTGGAGGTGGGTGCTACCCACACACCGGTTGAGGAGCATGCAGGTAAGGCCACAGGGCACATCAGTAGACCACTGTTGCATATGCATCCACATCTGTACAGGTAGATCATGCATATCTGACATGTCATATATATATATAGTTTGTTGCTGCATAGTAGTAATAAACAGATGTGCATAAGTGGTAGTATTGTGGACTTGTAATATTGATGCACTGTAATGCTACACCCACTCTGTAGCAATGCCACAGCTGTAGCCACTGAAATTGCATCTCTCACACCCTTATGTAGGTCCCTCTGGTATACCACCAAGGCAGCAGCCTGTAGCTGGTGAGTATGGTTTATGTTGATGCTTGCCAATACACTGAGAATGTAATGGCTATGGTATATTCCATGCACACATCTAACACACCTACCCATAATGCATGCTGTACATGTTCACGTATTGTTGCTGTTAAATGCACTTCATCACAGTGGTGACCATGATGGAGTATTGGAAGGGTATGTCAGACACCTGCAAGATAACTAACATCCTGTCATTGTGAAATGTGTCCACAGGGATTAACATAATGGTGGGACACATGGCCTATAGTAGGGACATGTGTTAAACATCACCCTTATACAGTGCAACAACAGTGTATATACCAGTATTACAATGGCAACTGTTACAGATCTACACTATGGCATAACGTATAACTGTGGTCCACATTATTAGCTGGGACTAGGCTGTAACACGTGGTGTTCAGTGTATGGGACACTGCAAACTGACACACGTGTAGGCCAAACTTTTCAAGCATCTGCATCCTCAAACTTTTCAAGCATCTACCATTATAAGTCCAGCGCCCAAGTGAGAACTGCTCTCTCCAAAGCAAAAAACACAGCATCCATGGGACCTGATGGTGTCCCCGGCTGTGTGCTCCACGAACTCAATGAGGAATTAAACCCACAGCTAGGACAGCTGTTTAATCAAAGTCTTACCTCTGGATACACTCCAGGAGTGGCGCACTGCAACTGTGGTCCCACTTCACAAAGGCGGTGCCTCCACCGACCCTGGAAATTACCAGCCCATTAGCTTGACAAGCCTTATCTGCAAAGCCATGGAGAGGATCATAATGGACCTCATAAATAAAGACATAGGGAATTTGCAGACTTTGGATCCAACCCAGTTTGGCTTTGTCAAAGGCAGATCATGCCTTTTAAACTTGGTTGACTTCTTGAAACAGTCACCAAAGCCATTGATGAGGGAAAGGCAGTCCATACAGCCTACCTCGATCTGGCTAAGGCCTTCGATACAATACCCCACTCAGGTATCATTGAAAACTCATCAGCTTAAATGTTAACCCATACATCACAAGATGGGTTGCAAACTGGCTGAGTGACAGAACCCACAGGGTCAGAGTTGCTGGCGCCATGTCAGACTCAAAACCTGTCACAAGTGGTGTCCCACAGGGCTCAGTCCTGGGCCCACTCTTGTTTGGCATCTACTTTTCCGAAGTACAAGCAAACACAGGAGGGTTATGGCTGACAAAGTTTGCAGATGACTGCAAACTGGGCGCCATAGTAGAAAACACATCTGACACAGATATCCTTCAGAAGGGTCTCACAGAAACGGATAACTGGTGCCAGAGCCATGGCCTGAAGTTAAATGCCAAAAAATGCATTGTCATACCCTTTGGGAAAAACAAGGTTACCCCTAGCTACCAAATAGGTGGCAATCCACTGAGCACAGAAGAAGTTATCAGGGACCTGGGGACCCAGGTTGATAGTAGTCTGTCATTTGACACCCATGTAGCTAAAGTAGTTAGGAAGACCTTCTACATTGCCCACCTTATCATGAAGGGATTCTCATCTAGATCAAGGGAGGTCATAGTCTCCCTTTACTCATCACTCATCAGACCAATGATTGAGTACAATGCCCCATTCGGGATGTATCTGACCCGACACTTGCAGCAGCTGGAGAGGCCACAAAAGTTCCTCACCAAAAGGATAAAGGGTCTCAAAAATCTGTCCTATGCTGCCCGACTGAAAGAACTCCAGCTCTATTCAGTCGCTTACCGCTTGCTCAGAGGTGACCTTTGCCTAACATACAAGGCCATGTCAAACCCAGATTTGATGAATATGCTTCACCTCAAAAAATCTAGATCCATCAGAGCCACAAGGGCAGGAGACTTAAACCTCGACACGGCTATTAATAGGGCGTGCGGGAGGGATAGATTCATCACCCAAAGACTCCCTATGCTGTGGAACAAAATCCCAGTACATGTGAGGCAGAGCACCTCGCTGGCCTTGTTCAAGAGAAATCTTGACCAATGGATGGGAGATCGCAGATATACCCCAGGGATTACCTCAGTGTCACTGCTCGACAGAGGCACAGCAAAATAATGGGTATAGTTCCCCATACTAAAGGGGTGGCGTAAGCCACAAAACGATGGGCTAGGCTTGTAAATGCCCTCGGGCAGATAGCCTAGTATGAACCTATGAACCTATGAACCTAAAAGGCTGAAGGTGGGGAGGGGGTGTCAGCATGACACACCAGTGCACTGCATCAGGGATCCTAAGGATGCTAAGAATGGCTGTATCTGCACACAGTCAGGTTCAGGAACTGTGGCAGATGTAACCCTACCCCCACAGCAATAGTGATGGCAGTGTGTGAACACCAAGGGATGTGCACATGAGTAGACCTTGCAATCATGAAGAGTTGGGGGACATGTGTAGGGCAGACTGACCATACACTGGCAAATGCAGATGGCCCATGCTAGTAGACCCCTGCCAGGAATAGTGACTGCTGTAGTACACATAACAATAGGTGCAACAAACCATTATAAGGGTGTGCACACATATGCACACACAGAGTGTATACATCACAGTCAGCATCCACATACCTAACACATTTCGTAGACACTGCATGTGAATATACAGGACATATGTCACATATCAGGCTCATGTACTGTTAATATATGTGGTGATGTGGTCCCATGGCAGATCAAGGAAGGGTGCATGATATCAATAATGGTGTGTACACTCCCCATAGCCAATGTATGATCTGACGGTTGTCAGTGTAATAGTATTGGGTTGGTCATACATGGTCCGCTGATGTTGAGATATGTAAATCAGACATCAGGCATTCTCAAATGACATCTGTCCACATATCATCCCAGGTATGTGTTGTTGAAAAACATAGGGGTTGTGAGCATTACAGCTGACATAACTGACACAGTACTACACATTCAGCAATGGGTTGTACACCTGTGAGGGTTGGTGCACAGTACATGGCAGGATGCAGAACAGGTGCACAGCAATACTGTGTACATGGGTGCAGTGGTTTCCAGGGGAAGGGGAATCACCTACTAACAAAGCCCATATATCACACACATGTATACTCTTGCTAGCATGGATTGACTATAACTGCACCACATGCTGCTGTTGTGTACCATATGTTATGCATGTTGAGAGACAGGTAATGGGAGGAATGTGTGTACTATCTTTGTGCAACCTCACCTGTATGTGTGGGGGGTGGGGGGTGGTTATTTTGTCTGTAGGTTTACTCTGGTGAAGTGGAGGGAGGTTGATGCATGTAGGATGTGTGTGTTTGTGTAGGTGCCCATGTATGCACATGTGTGATTGTGGGGTTGTTCATACGGCAGTACTTCCCTTTGGGATCGTGCAGTACATGGACTGACACATGACATGCCAGGAATACTTGCCTGATATGTAATCACAGGACAGCTGATAGTATAATAAGGTCTGTAGCATGTAACATGCATTGGGAAGGAAAGTAGACACCAGGTATACCCTTAATATCTCATTCAGCAGAGAGGTGAATGACAGCCCATGTATGCAGTACTACAGATGCATTGGGGAATTACTAGACAACACCAGGGAGTGTATCCATATATTACAAATGTCATGTGATAGGTTGATTGAGCAGCATATCTGGCATGTACTGAGCAATACTTACACATGAAACTCCAGTGTGTGACATTATGGAGTGAATGTGGTAGCCCCTCACATATAGGGGCCATGCTCATGATGTCCAGACATACACAGGGTGAACACTGAATGACAGCAGTGAGGCCATGTAAAACCTACTCCACTCAGGTCAAGGAGGTAACTGAGTAACAGGTCTTGTATTGTGATCACTTGTCTAGGCATTTAGAGGAATGATACATTAAGGAGGGGTATTAATGAGTGTATGTTACCAAGTGTGATGCAGGATGGGGTACTTATGGGAATAAATGTGAGACTGTCTGTAAAATCACAGACAGGTAGGTATTAAGGTGGAAAGTGTGTGTGTGTGTGTGTGTGTGTGTGTGTGTGTGTGTACTGTTATGCAATGCTGTACAGGTCTTAAAGTGCATTTCTTGTTTCCCCCACAGGTGGCGAGATGGGTCAGGGTCCCTCCTACATGCAATCTGATGTTGATGTCCATACAGACACCAAAGATGATGATAGTACTGTTGAGGCATAGGTGGGGTTGTCAGGGGCCAAAACAGGGCCATCATTTGACATCCCCCTCTTAGCGACCTGAATCCTGCACACAGTTTCAGTGCCTATACATACCTCATCACCAGTGGCCATAGAAGAGGAACAGTTGGCGGTTGGTGGCAGTGCACAGGAGAGTGTGGTATCCATGCCTACTGTGTCTGGTCACAGCAGGCGTAGTCAGATGTCCGGCAGGGCATCACATAGGCAGATATTCCAGGGTGCTCATGGTAGGGTCACTGGTCATCATGCCCCTGGCAGAAGCACCCTAACTGGTACCACCAGGTGCATGTTTCGGGCTGTCATGGGTGCGCAGGCACATATGGAACTGTACACCAGACAGGGCCTGAGGCTGCAGAGGGCTGCTCTCACATCTGCAAGCGACAACTTCCATGAACCATCTGGTGCACTCCATGTTCATAACAAGGTCATGAATAGATGGTTTGGTGAGATGATGGGCCTCTTCGACCGTGGTTTGTCTGTGCTTGAACATGTGGTGGGAGTGCGGCGATGGCCGCGTGTATGTAGGCTGGCAACACCAACAGCTGGTGGTCAACGTGGACTGAACACCAAGGCATTCCCATAGTGGCAGTACTAGCCCCAGCACTGCAGGAGGGGTGCTGTCCACACCACACCAGCCCACGAGCACATGGTCCTAGCCAGTCCTGGGAGGGACCTGGTTCCAGCAGACATCTGTCATCATCAGGGGAGAGTAGCACATTGAGGCCTGTACCTGGACTTGCCCATGGAACCCCTGGCAGGTACAGTCTGCATGTCCATGGCCAGAGGTGATGAACTGCACACCCTGCCAGGTATGGTCTGCAGCTGTCCATAAAAACTTGTGTAGGGCAGCCACATGGCAGAACTGTGTGCATGCATACCCACACACTATATGAATCCACCTAGGGAAACCCCATACCTACACACACCACATCACAATGCCCAGTTCAACTCATTACACCTCTCACCCACACACATGGTGTCAAATGTATGACCCACCCTTGGCCTCTGGCAAACCAACAACACACCCTGTGCATATGATGATACCTGTGCCACATCCCTGTCATCCATAACAGTGATGCAGGAACAGGCTAATATGGTTTTGATGCACACAGTGACTGTACTACAGTGTACCAATGTACTGCAGTGTAACATGTTGTGAGGAGTCATGTTTAATGCATACATGTCAGGTAGTGTAGCCATCCAGCAATGATACAATATAGCTGTTAGTAACACTGGGTGATTGTGGTCTCCATAATGTTATTCATTTGTGTTGTAGATGTACATGTGTCAGCAGGAGGATGGTCTGCAGTCATACTCCACAGGGGGTATGGCACTGTGGTGACACCATGGCTGTGACATATCCAGGGTACAGTTGAACACATGTCACAGGTTTGTATAACAGTTATTGCCTGTCCCACATGGACAGCTGACCCACTGGGACATGTATAATCTACAAACTGATGTAGACCCATACACATACATGCACACTCTTACTTGGAAAAACTGGGACTAGAACCCTACCTAGGTATGTAGTGTTACTGAACTGTGTGGGTTTCATTGCACACACCACACAGCATGTAAGGTGAGGTGTGTTCCAGGTTATATGTTACATGCAGAACATCCCCAGACATGTACAGTATGGTAAAGGGGATGTAGTGGTTGTATATGGACAATACATATTGTGACATACCATCATATACACATTAACAGACAAATAACAGGCAGACACACATCCAAGAGACCTGGGCCTATCAGTGCTAACTAACTTGTCTGTGTGTACAATGTGTTACAGGTTGGCTACACACAGTACATGCATATCTGGGCTGGATTGTGGTATCAGTTACCTGTATGGTTGATGGTGACAGTGGTCACCATAAAGTGGTACATGGGACATATACCGAGTGTACCATGGTGTAATGACAGGGTACATAGCACCCACATCCCCCAGTGGATATTGTGCTCACTGGAACCCATGATGACAATCTGACATACCCACCATTACACATTGCCCATGACTGTGATACAACCCATTGTATATCACAACAGTGGTACTACAGGGATATGGATCTAATGCACATGCCACAGGCATAGTAGGGTGTTGCATTGTCATGCCTCACCTATGGGTAGCAACGACATTATCTGTACTACTGTGTGGCAATGCGTATTGTAATAGGAATATGTGGCCTCGGAATGCTGTACCCTACAGATATACAGACATACAGACATTCACACACTTGCCAGAAGTCAATGGGTATCCCATGCCTATCGACCCATTTGTGCAACACTGTTGTGATAGTACTGCAAGGCTCATGTAGCTGGCAGGGAGAGGGGCGTAACAGGGTACATGCAATATCTGATACAGCAGAAGCCACATCTGACTATGGCAATGGGTGTTGCAGTGGTTGTGAAGGCCGTCATGGAATTCCCAACTACAGGTGTATTAACACACAGACACTGCTATCCTCAGTAATGCACATGTACATGTGTCAGTACTGGGGTGCATCACTGATGGTGGTCATAGCTGTGTACCTGGCTATTATCCATGGAGAGATGGGTTGTGTAGGGGATGTGTGTACAGTAGTATCATGCCACCTGCCATGTGTCAGCAGGCAACCTATCAACAGATACCACTGCGGTGACCCTCAGGGTGAGTGTGACATGCATCAGCCAATCCTCTGGGTGCCTCCTGCACATGGCCACTGAGGTGATCCAGTTGACATGTATGCAACATGTATTACAACACATGGTTAGTGTCTGTGATGGAGACCCAAGCATGTTCTGTTAGTGTAGTGGAGGTACCCGTGGCATGTGATACGTACAGGGTGTTGTCTCCTATATGTGCCAGTTATTACACAGCTGGGCAGACATGTCAGTGTCAGTCAAGCATAGGTTGCCTGTACTTATCCCAGCTGGATACCTGCCATCTGCACATCTGTACAGGGACTGATAGACTTCAGTTTGGCAAGTAGCTATGCAGTAGGATGACTGTTTCGACATGACATTTGACAACAATGTGTATGCCATTACAACATGTTGGAAGCCCTCACTAACATGTGCTGTACAGACGGTAGTCTACAGTTACATTCCACATGTCGGATCATTATCCAGTAGGGGAATTATACTGTGACACAGCTCACACTGAGGCCTCAGAGTCCAGCTATGACTGCAGATGTCTTGTTGTCAGTACTACATGTAGGACTCTACTCTTGCCTGGGAAAGCACTGTCAACAGTAGTACTGCCATAATAAACTACATGCCAGTGTGACAGCATGTACCCTGGGTTACTACCCCTGTATGTAACACATTCACATGGATAATAGTGCTGTACAGGTCTCATATACTTGTGTGTCCCAGACATGACTCTCACACCCCTTGCTACTGTAATGACAGCACATAGACACATGTATTGTACATGGCATTACATACACTTATTACAGATGTCATTACCCTGCTATGTTATCAGACTCAGTGGTGAGAACTGGTTACCAGGGCTAAGCTATGCTTAGCAGGTGTCAGCATTGCTGCAATATAACAGCTAAGCAGATTTGTGCACTGGTAAGAAAAGCCTACATGGTGTAAGCACCCATATGTTTAACCGCACCTTAGCACCGCTTAGCTTCATGCAAACCCACGCAAAGCTGCTTAAAGCTGCTCAAAACTGCATTAACCACTCTGTATGCAACAACACCCTTTGTTCTGGCCAGCAACAAAATACACAGCCCTTGCAGATCTTGAACCCAGGACTCTGTACACTATAGTCACAACAGTTAACCACTATGCCATGACCACTGTGAAGACAGTTGTTATTTTTCCAATATATCTGTCACTACACATATTGATTAGTATTGAACAATTGCTTTGACTCCCACAATTGTGTAATAGTTGTTATTGATATTACGGTTGCATCACATATGTTACATATGTTGTTATATCATAATGTACACATATCAGACACATACAGTGAGATACATCTTGGAAGGTATACACAACCATGATGTTTATACATAACAGGAATATGGATATATATATATATATATATATATATATATATACATATGTTGATATATGTCTACATGTACATACATATGTATATTCATACATATGTCTGTCTACAAATCTGTATAGTGCATCATATATTTGGCCATTTGTAGATTTCTTTGTATATACATGTGTGTGTGTGTGTGTGTGTGTGTGTGTGTGTGTGTGTGTGTGTGTGTGTGTGTGTGTGTGTGTGTGTATATATATATATATATATATATATATATATATATATATATATATGTGTGTGTGTGTGTGTGTGTGTGTGTGTGTGTGTGTGCGTGTGTATGTGTATATGCACATCCTATGTGTACAGATATACCTATTTATGTTGATATATATGTAGATATCTATAACTATATGTGCATACATATCTATTCAGATATACCTATTTATGTCAATATATATGTAGATATCCATAACTATATGTGCATCTGTATCTATATCTGTATATGTGTAGACATATATTGCTGTGTATATGTATATATTTGAGTGTTTATACGTATCTATATACATATCTATATCCATATATGTATGCAGATATGTATATATGTATATATCTATATAGATATACGGATAAATATATATACATATATGTTTACCATATATCCAGAACATGGAGTGGAGTCCTACCTCAGCACCAATAGTCCCAACCGCTTAGTGCAAGGGGATATCATGCATGTATTGCAGGTATATATGTAGACTGTTGCTACTGTAATAGGGGTTGTCTTAACAGACATGTGTGGGAGGTCACATCTGCTTTTGACGTGTGCATCATTGGCTACTGACAGACATCCTAAGGACATCATAGTACAGTACCACGGCTAGCACAGTAATTATCCTGTGGACTACTGCAGAGATATGACCAATATATGTTGACAGTCTGGCACTCTGTGGTCAGTCCAGAGGTGTACACATATCCCTTTCCATGCCTCCCAATGTGGATGTTAATAGCCAGGTACATGGGTATATCACGTAAATACTGGACTACATATGCCCACACAGTTTATACATTCACATACACCAGTCTGTCCTGACACATAATACCTGGAGGTGCAGAGGTCACATGGCCACATACTACCCAGTAGTTAGTGACATACATCTATACAGAATCCCACTGCTTTGTCAGAAATACACAAGAGTTAAGGTGGCCTGGCAGCAGTATGTCTTGCAAATAACTGGACATAGCACACTGGGTAATTACACTAGGCTGCTAGGCATGTCACAAAGCACTGTGCAAACTACAGGCAGACTGCCACAACACTGGACAATATTTTGTATGGGGGAATACACAAGTACCTGTGATTACAGTGGGCTCTACACACATGTCACAGTACAGAGTAATGGACACCTGTGAGAAAGTGCATACCCACAACCAATGTAAACACAACCACAGCCACATATGGTACACAAGCTTAATATGACACTATATGGACTGTCCGATAAACACCATCCTCATACGTGCCACTCACACACTAACCCTACATACACTGGGTCATGGCACAGTGTGGTCTGATGGCTGTCTGTGGTATGATACACGTGTGTGTGTGGCCCTACAGACATGGGAGTCAATAGGGTACTATACGCTAGAGCAGCATGTAACATCAGATAGAACAAGACCAAGAACAATGGCATCTACCATAGTCTGTGCACAGCCCAAGGTACGTATGCACAATACACATACTGTCGACAATCACCCTAAGTACACAGACCCCAGTACTGTACACACAACTGCAAAATGTCCAAGTTATGTCCTCAGAAACAACCCCTTTGTTATCAGGCATGTTGTCAATAAATAATGGTGTACAGAACATATGCACCTCTTACTGCATGACATATGTACAAAGGTTGACAGACTTGTGGCTGGAGCAATGAACACTGGCCCAGTATTGGCATGTTGCTGTGATAACCTCATACATTTACTGTCATACCAGGGTTTGTTGTGACATATGTCCTATGAGGGATATGAAGTCAGTAACTCTCATGGCTGTCACCATGTACTGACTGCAGTCCTCACACTATGCTTCTGCAGTTCTCAGATAGGTGTTCTGTGAGTAATACAAGAAACAAAAGGCTCCACACACTG
This sequence comes from Protopterus annectens, assembly GCF_019279795.1. Classification (NCBI taxonomy): domain Eukaryota; kingdom Metazoa; phylum Chordata; order Ceratodontiformes; family Protopteridae; genus Protopterus; species Protopterus annectens. The sequence continues at coordinate 998,126,833 of NC_056739.1, forward strand.
CCCAGTCTGCAGATGACCCTACAGATGGGAGTTTCATCAAAAACATAGCACTGTCATGACAGGTATTAAAACATGTAGCCAGCCATATCCACACACACCCTGTTATACTGACATTACTCCAAATGCAGAATAGCAACACGTACATTCTGTAGTCATGTCTGGCACATCCCCCCTCCTGTCTGTTGGCCTGTAAATCCCAAAACCATCTGTGATGCTGTTTGCCAAACACCAGATCTAGGTCCTGCTCACAGTGAATGAAAAGGTCCACCATCAACATGATGTTCCTAGATATTGGAGTGTGTTTCCATGCAATTGGCTATGGGAATGTTACCACAGCTGTTCCACATGCAATCAGCTAGAGGAGGACTGCAATTCACGCAGAGGCCATCAGCTGATCATGAGCATCACTTACAAAACACAAGCTGCTGCCTAAACAAAGCAGGTGTACTTCTCCACATCCACCAGAGAGGGAGTGAGAGAGACAGAGACAAAGTAAGTCAGGGAGGGGGTTGGAGAGTAAAACCTAAGTATGTTTGTGTCACATGCCTACCAGTATGGGGTTTCAACCCCCTGACTATGTATTGTTATCACATGTCTATGCAGTTATTGCATGCACCACATAGCTTACATGTCCTGTACGTACTGTCCAAACATGTATGTGATGGTTAGTGACATCTGCAACAGTGATATAGTAGCAATAGGGTAGGTGTAGTACACGTGCCTGTCTACATGCACAGGTGTCAGCATCAACACAACCATACTCTCTCAGGAACTCACACACATTGACATACTTGGCAGGGTCAGGAATACACTTCCTAACTAGTTAGTTTGCCACAATACAGTAATGTGCAGATATCACATGCACCGCAGGGGTTATCCAGAGGTTATATGGGCAAAGAAGGTGTCCGACATAAGAGAGCATGCTTCAGTATGCCAATGGAGGTTTTAGTGAGTGTGAATGTGGTTGAAAGCATCATACACCACACACACAGGGTGCCGCTACTGACATGCATGGGTGCATTGCTTCACAGGTGTGTAGTAGTTGACTGTGCCAGAAGGCTATACAAGGCTAAGTGAAGGTATACCTTGGCATCAAGCCACATGACAATGGTCTGCAGTATGGCTCAAGGGTGCAGTGTCTGGATTGGCCTGCACAGGTGGGTATTGTATTCACCATCCGGTCACCTGGGTTACCACTGTGTGTGCAAACAACCACAAAACCTGCATGGATGGCAAGTGCAAGGCTCCAAACCGAAAGGCAAAGTCCAAACCAAAAATGAGCCAGCACATGTACAGTAGGTAACAATGTTTTTAATATAAAAAATACAAAAATCAATTCACATGAATCAAACCAGTTTCGGCTAACACCTTTTTCAGTGACATAAACAAAAAAAATATGAAGTTGCTCGCAAATATGTAAATTTAAATACAACGCCATCTTGTGTGTGACCATATGATTGGATAGGAATAGATTCAAAAATGTTCATTTATATCTGGTGGGATCAACCCTCCCAACTTGACTATCCACTTTTTTCTTTGTTATAAAGTATTTCATGTAAAGTGGCTTTGTCATTCCTTCTATACCTAATACAGTCAATAACAGTAAATCCAAAAATCCCTGTAGAATGTTTCAAAATGTGTATGTATAAGGCACTAGATTGCTTTTTATTTCGAATGTCGCTCAGATGTACCCCTATTCTGAGCTTTAAAGGTCGTGAGGTCTGACCCACATAAAATGCCATGCATGTACATTTGGCTAAATAAATGACCCAACTGGTATTGCAGTTGGCAAAAAATGAAATATCATAAACAATGGGTGAATTATGGCTACTGAAAGTGTCTGTCTTAAATATTCTAGGACAATATGTGCAATGTCCACATGGGGTGCATCCCACCAATTTATGTCCAGTGATTGTTCTTTGAGTTAGAGATTGATCAACCTCGTTCCATTTTTTATAATGACTAAACAATGAGCCCAAGGAATGGCCATTACAGAAAGAAAAAGAGCAGCTGTCATTCACATGATCCCTAAGTTTAGTATCTGACTGTAGAACACTCCAATGTTTACCAATAATATCCATAAAGATCCTAGTGTTTTTGCCATATGTTGTCATAAGCCTCAATTCTTGTCTATTTTTCATTAGTCGTTACTGATATGAGAGCAATTGGTTCCTATCCTGTTGATTGGCAAATCGGCTGGCTCTGCAAATGCCACCTGCTCTATAACCCCTATTTTTAAATCTGGTTACCAGGACCTGTCTATACTGGCTATACGTGGAGGAGCTTGAACAAATTCTTTTAATCCTAAGAAATTGTGATTTAGGAATATTCCTGATGACATGTTGTGGGTAGAAGCTGGTGGCATGTAAATGTGTATTGAATTGTGAAAATTTTCTAAAGACCTCACTTTCCAATGTGGCTGTACTGGTTCTTCTGATCAATACATCCAGGATAGGAATTTCCTGTTTATGAAAAGTTATTTTAAACTCAATACCCAACTTACTTTCATTGAGGTATTCCACAAATTCTAATAAAAAAGCCACATCAGCCTTCCACACCAACCAAAAGTCATCAAGATATCTGTGCCAGATATCAATTTCATTCAAAAAAATGTTATGGCTGTTGTCATAGATTAAATGCTTCTCCATGTAAGCCATGAATAGATCCGCATAAATGGGGCAAATGATGCCCCCATTGCAGTACCCTGAACCTGCCAGATACATTGTTGTTGATAGTAGAAAACATTGTGTGTAAGTACCATCTCTGCCATACACACAAGAAGAGTATTAAAACCTGGTTTGTAGAGATTGGCTCTATCTAGCCAATATTGTAGGGCAGTGAGACCTGCCCAATGGGGGATGCTAGTATATAGAAAGGTGACATCCAAAGTACACAGAAGCCAGTCGGCTTCCAACTGCATCTCAGAAATGATGGCTAGAAACTGAATGGTATCCTGAATCCTAGCACGAACCAATTCGAGCAGAGGCTTAAGATGTATAGTAAGATACTCTGAAAGTGGCTCTGTTAATGAGCCCCTGCCAGAAACAATTGGTCGGCCAGGTGGTTTACCCGGATCTTTATGGATCTTAGGTAATAGATACAAGTATTGTTGTTTGGGATGATCTACTTTGAGTTGGTAGCTGATATCCTCAGAGACAATGCCCTCATAGACAGCCGAATCCAAAAATTGATCAATATAATGTTTAAATTTTGATGTAGGATCAAGAGGCATGATCATATAATGTCTAGTATCAGATATCTGCCTCTGAGCTTCAGCATGATATTATCTTGAATGACAACTGCCCCTCCCTTATCCACTGGCAAAATCACTATGTTCTTATTCAATCTAAGTTTGTCAGTACACAACCGTTCCTCCCTGCTGATGTTATCTATAATAATGCTATGTTTATTAAAGTTTAAGTGTAAATCTTTAAGTACATTATTTTGAAAAGCTAAAACAGTGGGTGACATAGGTGGTTTGAAAGTTGATGGTCTAAATTTGAAAGATCTAAGGTCAGTGTTGCCATCACTGTAGATCAGTTGACAATATGTGGTCAAACTGTGCAAGGAATAGTGTGTACTGTAGGTGATTGTGACTGTGCTGCTTCTGCTACATGTTACTGGTGTTAGCAGAGATATTCAGACATGTGTACTGTTATACACTGTGATGTTTTATATCCTCAAGTACTGTTAGGTAGACATTTTTGCTCACAGTGATGTCCTGGAGAACACGGGGTGAACGCAGCTGTGTCCAGTATTGTGATCAAATGCCTACATATTCCTGGAAATTTATGCCATTCTGGAGGGGGAGCTGCAGACACTTGCTGCTGGGTCTGTGTGTTCATTTCAGCACTTTGGTACAGTGATGGCAGAGGATCCCATACGTGTACATCCATCGACGTGACAGTATGGCCTTATCGTGTTGTGGTAATACCTCACAGCTGTACAGATTTACACAGGTTACTCAGAGGCAGGGGTCATAAGTCAGGACATTACCCCTATTCTGGTGTATGGACAGGTTTATAGCCACCAATTTTTGTGTTTGCAGCCAGGGATAGTATGTGCACACGGCTGTTTTTGGACTTTACACATTCCATCCTGCCCATGCTCCCAACCCCCCTCTATTATTCTATCCTATTCCATACATTATGCAAACATTCTCTGATACTTTCCCTATAGTTATCACCTCATCACAGCTGTATTTTGGTGTTGCTCCACAGTTCATGCAGTGGGACATGGTGGACATGTTACTGTGGTTTGTCCACATGGCCTTGCATATGGGTTATGTGGAGAGTGTTATGTTATTTGGGTGTCATGACATAACATTCATTGGTAGTGCGGGTGAGATGCAGGCCTTTGGCAGAGGCCTGTAAGCCTTTTGGTGGTGATGCAGGCCAGCTGTAGCAGGCCATTTCATTCTGTCACTCCTACAGTCCCAGACTGCCATACAGTATATTCCCCTAGGGTGACAGGGTAGGTGTGATAGGTGTTCATGCCAATACTTTCTATCAGTATTGATCAGGTGGTGTGGATGCTGGCAGACACCTGCTTGGGACACCTGCACTGCATGCTGCATTCTTTCGCTATTGCCATACACAGGTGGGGGTCATATTGTAGCCATTCCCAACAGCAGGGATAAGACCAGAGAGGTACCTGTGGGTGGTGTTTGGGTGAGCTGGGTGCATGTGTGCTATGGACACTACTTGCATCTGACTCACAGATATGCATGGGGCATTCCAGTTATGCTGACTTGTGCAGGGACATCAGCTGTTTCTCAATACATCAGTCCTAGCACCTTTGTGATCTGCAGGTGTTCAGCCAGACATCGGTATTCCCTACTACAAGCCCAGATAATGTGATGCATACCTGTATGTACAATTCCGAGGGTGTGTTCATTTCACACTTACACATTATACACTGTATGTCTGGGGTACTTTTCCCTGTGTACTGCTTGTATATCTAGCCCAACAGTCATGCCGTGTCCATCTTTTAGATGGTGACACATATTACTGCCATACATTTACAATGGCTTACTGCTGGAATGTGTTATACTGGGGGGCATTGTCTTTGGCACTGCAGTTGTGAGGACTTGGCCCTGTCATCAGCAGTAGTGGGCAATGGCCATCAGGTCAAACCTCCAAATGCATACATACTGACCACTTTCACACAATATGAAACACACACCAGCCTAACACATGCATACCTGCATATTGTACAAATGCTACAATCTACCCTGCTACCTTGGCCACCTCAGGTCATCTGTGCACCACTGGTATTACCTACACATACATATTACTACATGTCTACATCAGATTGGAGGGGGGGCAAACTTGTTACTACATTTCTACATAGGATTGTGGGGCACAACTGACTGTTTCTACATTTCTACATAGGAATGCGGGGGGGGGCACACCTGACTGTTACTATATTTCTACATAGGATTGGGGAGGGCACACCTGACTGTTACATGTCTACACTGGACTTGGGGGTACACCAGACTGTTACTACATTTCTAAATAGGATTGGGGGGCACACTTGACTTTTTCTACATTTCTACTTAGGATTGGGGGGCACACCTGTTGCTACATTTCTACTTAGGATTGCGAGGGGGCACACCTGACTATTACTACATTTCTACTTAGGATTGGGGGGCACACCTGACTGTTACTACATTTCTACATAGGATTGGGGGGGCACACCTGACTGTTACTACATTTCTACTTAGGATTGGGGGGGGCACCTGACTGTTTCTACATTTCTACATAGGATTGTGGGGGGAAACACCTGACTGTTACTACATTTCTACTTAGGATTGGGGGGTACACCTGACTGTTTCTGCATTTCTACATAGGATTGGGGGGCACACCTGATTGTTACTACATTTCTACTTAGGACTGGGGGGCACACCTGACTGTTTCTACATTTCTACACTGGATTGGGTGTGAACTTTTGCTCTAGACTATTATCACTGCTGAAAGAAAGTACTCATACCCAACTCTCTAGTGACTCGTTTTATAACAACATTAATTTGTTGGTTATTTTAAAAGCCAGACACTTTTACATGAACAAAAAGGCCGACAATTGATGGATCTGTTGGTTCAACTATGCCACTTGCACAAAGACACACATGGAAATGAAAGAGAAGGGGGAAGTCAGACGCATTGCCAAGTCCTGTCACATTGCACAATGAGCAAATTGTACTAACACAGTATCTCTGTTTCTCTTCTTTTGCTCACACACACACACACTTTCTCTCTCTCTCTCACTCTTACCAGACACAGATACCTCACTGTTAAAGACTTCAAACTGAGGAGGCAGACACTCCAATACATACGTCACGTGTTTTTGGGGGTTTTTTTAATTCTTTGTCAGTTGTCACTTACCTGCAGGTCTAGCAATTTGAGCCACAGGAGAAAATACATTTTGCCATCGTTGCAATCCTGAATCCTGACACAGGTGGATTGGGTACACTGCAGGACTATGGACTCTGCTGCAGAACATTCACAAGGCAAAGAAGTAGAAGTTTGGAACTGAAACTGCATGTGCACAGGTTAGCTCCTCCGCTTGTTGCTGCTGGTATTACTAGTAGAAGTTATTGAGCTGTTGTCATCACGCACACCCCATTAATGACATTAACAATGCATGGTTATGTCAGTAAGAACTGTAAAATTGGCAAAACAATTGGGAATTGAGGGGACCACTCAGGAATTCGTGGCACCCCTTTATTTTGCCTCAAAACCGGTAAATACCAAGGAATTCGGTATGGTTGAGAGGTATGATGAGGGATTGTCAATAAATGAGTAAAGGCCTTCACTGATTGATAAAAAGGGTAGACCTTAAGGTACAGTGCCTGAAAGTACTACAATAAGGATGAAAAGTAAATGCAGGTGCTAACTGGTGTCAAAATAGTGAAGAGATACACAATTACCAGTTTCTTCTCATATCCCCAACTCCTCTTTTACAAGTGAGTGAATTATCTGTAATAGCATAAACCCACTGAAAAATTATGTAGTCAGGGATGGGGTTGGGTGATAGTTGTGTCTGCCATAAAGGATGAGGTGGCAGCATTGGGGAAATGAAGTAAGGGAGAGAGAATTCACAGAGGGTTATAAAGAAGAAAGCTTTCTTACAAAAGGAACAGGTACCAAGCTTCCTCAGAGGGGTAAAGAGAGTGACAGACAAGTGTTCGGAGCAGTTATAATGAACTACACATTCTGTCCCTTCAAAGCAATACGAGTCAAGCATACACAGATTCATAGGAGGTTACTAGGCTAATGGCCCTAGGGCCTTTACAAGTCTAGACATGTTATACCTGTGTTCCTTAAATGACCTTGGTTAGATGGTCGTTATTCTCAGAGTGAGTCTATGATCAGCACCAACTGCCCCGTCCATGAATTTACAGTCTTCCATCCAATTGTTTAGGTTGTGCTTGAATAGAAACAAAAAATGAAGGGACCAGCACTCAAAGACAGCAGTTAAAATATATTTAATTAGATTGTAAAAACAACCTAATATGAAATGCACATACCGGTTTCGGCCAACAATGCCTTTCTCAATGTGTCTTATCCAAATGGTTTAAATTCAGCCCATGATGCATTTAGCTAACAATTTATACTGCCTTCTTAAAGTGTTGTAAAACAAATTTGGTAAGTTGGATGAGAAAATTGTTAAATCCAATGGAATATAATTTTGCTTCTGTAAGCCAGTATGTTACAGCTTGAATACCTGCTGAATGTGGGATGCTTGTGTATAAAGATGTTACATCTAACGTGCACAAAAGCCAATTTTCCTCCAATTGGGAATCTTCAATGATGTTTAGGAATTGTGTGGTGTCTTGAATTCGGGATCGTACCATAGACAGTAGTGGTTTGAGATATTCCGTTAAAAAAGCAGACAGTGGCTCAGTTAAGGACCCATGACCTGACACTATGGGTCTTCCAGGAGGGTTGTTTAAATTTTTGTGTGTCTTTGGTATTAAATAGAGAAATTGAGGCATGGGTTCTGGAACCTTTAGTTGGTTAGCCACCTTAGATGTAATGATTTCTTCTTCTTCAGCTAAATCCAGAAATAAATCTATTTCAGATTTAAAATTGGAAGTAGGATCTATTGCCATCTTGATGTAAAACCTAGAATCAGATAACTGTTTCATTGCCTCTGCCTTGTATTTAGTATAATCCATAACTACAATGCCACCTCCTTTATCTGCATTGGTAATGACAATGTTTTTATTTTGTTGTAATTGTGTTAATGCTTCTCGTTCTTGTTTATTTAAATTGTTACGTAAAGTATTCATGTTTTTTGAAAAGTGTAAATCCCTTAAAACACATTCCTTAAATGTAGATACATATTTATCCATTGGGGGCATGAATGAAGATTTGCCAAATTTAAAACCTGTAGATCTTTGAGAATTATTAGTATCTGAAAAAAATAGCTTAAGGTTAAGATTTCTACAAAAGTTATTAATGTCTTCTACAAATGAATATTCTGACACTGATGCTGTGGGTACAAAATTTAGTCCTTTATTAAGTACTTGGTATTGACATTCTGTTAATTCTACTGATGAGATATTCAAGACATTGTTTATTGTGTTGTGACTTGTTTGAGTAGTGTCTGTAAACTGGTTGTGCCTCCGTCCCTGTTTATGTTTGTGCTTCCTTCATTCATTCATAATTTCCAGTATCCTACCATTATTCATAATAATTATCTCCAGCATCATACCATTATTCATATCGGACATATAACCTGTCATCTAGAAGATGTATTCATAAATTCTTAAAAATATGCTGAATATCTTACAGGTTTTCATTAATAAAATACAATTCATACTAATCCTATCAGGTTCAATATTTGCTGTCATAAATTGATTTCATCATATTAATGAATATAAATCATAGGTTGATTATAATATCAATATTTAAGTTGTACTTTGTTGTATGTAATAGGTTTAATTTGGTGAATTTATTTGTAAAATATGGGTTTACTGTGTTTAGCTAAACAGTCTGCACCACTGAATGAATATGGAATATACCACTTTAAGAAGGCAGTATAAATTGTTAGCTAAATGCATCATGGGCTGAATTTAAACCATTTGGATAAGACACATTTTGAAAGGCATTGTTGGCCGAAACCGGTATGTGCATTTCATATTAGGTTGTTTTTACAATCTAATTAAATATATTTTAACTGCTGTCTTTGAGTGCTGGTCCCTTCATTTTTTGGTTCACTGATGTGGTTCGGACCGAGCACCAACAGTCCTACGTGCGTGCCTTGTATGCTGGTGTGCTTGAATAGAATCATTGAGAAGCTTTGCTTCACATGAATTCCAGAAGATTGGCAATTTCTGGGAGATATATCGGCCTCTCCAGCATGTTCTGTTAATGTCACAGGCTAGGTTCAGATCACTGAAGTGAGTTATTCTTGTCCCATTCGATTTGCGGATGTGCAGCATTTCCTTTAGGGCAGGGTCAGAAACTACTCTGTAGGCCATGCACAAGTCGCCTCTCAGCAGCCTGTAGACTACAGAGTACAGTAACAGACTTTCAGTCTTTCCATGTAGGTCATACTTTGGAAGCACTGAATTTTCTTGGTGAGAAATCTCTGTGGACTCGCCAGCTGCTGTAGGTGAGTGGTGATGTTGTACTCTATTAGTCATCTGATGAGGGTTGAGTACAGAGGAGTTATAACGTCCTTATTCTTGGATGCAATGCCTTTACTTATGAAATGCACAATGTAGAAGGCTTTCCTTACCACTGTGGACACATGGTGATCAAGGTTTCCAAATTTCGCTCCATTGGGTTTGAGCTTAGGTGATATTGTCAATATTGTAATTTGCTGGAATTTATCTTTGCCAACGGGAAAACAATGCCCTTTTTTGCATTAGTTTCAGTCCGTGGCTTTAACACCAATCATGTATCTGTATTAGCCCCTTTTGTAATACGTTAACATCATCTGGGGACTCAATGATTGCTCCCAGTTTGCAATCTTCAACGAACTTGATAAACCACAGGCTATCTACTGTCACCTGGACTTCAAAGAAATAGATTCCAAACAGTAGTGGGCCTAGCACTGGGCCTTGTGGTATGCCACTGGATACTGGTGTAGAGGTAGAATCCCCAGATTTGATAGTGTGCATTCTGTTGGTGAGCTAGTTGGCTACCCATCTAGTGGCATATAGGTTAATCCCCAGCTGGGAAAGTTTATCAATGATACCTGAGTGAGGGATTGTGTCAAAAGCTTTGGCTAAGTCAAGATAGGCTGTATGTACTGTTTTGCCTTGATCCAGGGCTTTAGTGACATTCTCAAAGATGTCCACCAACTTCAATAAACATGATCTACCCTTAAAGCCAAACTGTGTTGGGTCAAGAGTTTGAACTATGTTCTTGTTGATAAGGGCCATAATGATTATTTTATGGCCTTGCAGTTAAGGCTGGTTAGGCTTATGGGTCTATAGTTCCCACAGTCAGTTGATGGACCCCCTTTGTGCAAGGGGATTACTTTTGCTGTTCTCCACTCTGCTGGAACAAAGCCAGTGCTCAGGCTGAGGTTAAAGAGAGTGCCAAGTGGTTCCACTAGGTATTGTTTTAGATTGTTTAGTAAGTAGCCTGGGATGTTATCTGGTCCCATTGAGGCCATGTTTTTGGCCTTGAAGAGATTGCATATGACCTGCTCTTTGTAGATACTAGGTAGAGGACTGGTCTCAGGTATGCTTTGGGGTATGTCTGGTGGGTGAAGTTTGCACCAAATATGTCAGCTAGCAGGTTGGCAATTTCTTCAGTTTGGTTTAAGAGGTACCATCCACTATAAGTTCAGCACATAGTTGCATGTTCTCTTTTAGATTTTGGATGCAGCTAAAGAATGCCTTATGATTATCCTTAGTTATAGATGCTAATGTAGCTTTTTAACTAGCTTTAGAGGACTTCATAGGATATCTGCTTTATTTGTGCAAGCTGTGGAGGGCATTCTTCATCTGCTGAGTAAGTTATCTCTTGTTCTTAGATATCAATTTCCGCTTTTTGTTATATAACCTATTTACATGTGAGGTTCACCAAGGTGGCCTGTTTTTTCAAGAGGACCTAGTTTTGATGTGGTCAGGTACAGCAGACTCTATACAGTTGTTTAGCTGATTATGCAGGGCATTTGTATACTCCTCTGCATAGGAGTCATTGTTGGCTGTGTTAGCAGGGGGTTTGAAACTTTTTATACCATTGCCTAGTAGGCTGTAGTTTGCCTTGGAGAAATTGTTTCAGTTTATTTTGCTCCTGTGGAGCTGTTAGGTCTAATCATTACTTTGAATGAGACAGATTTAGGGCCTGACCTTACCAGGGAGGGTAACATGCAGGGGGTAGTTCAGTGACTCCCCCCCACTGCTGAGTACTAAGTCACGGACACTTGAGCCCCTTGTGGGGGTGCAGACTAGCTGTTATAGGGCATTTGTAGTGACAAAGTTCAGGAACCTCAGGGTGAGCATGTTTATGCTCATGTATGTCACCCAGTCGATGGAAGGAGAGTTGAAATCTCTCATGACCAAAGTGTGTGGCTGTAATAAGTCTGGGTAGATGGTGTGCTTCTGTTGGTTCATGGTGGGGGACTTGTAGCTAGCAATGATAGGGTAGGGTGTTTTACTTTTAGTAGTTGGACCTGGAGTAGCATGAAGTTATAGAAAAGAGTAGTGGAAGCTAGGTTAAGAAAGGAGGTGATGATTAGTGATCAGCAGTATGGTTTCATGCCAGGAAAGAGCACTACATATGCAATGTTTGCTCTGAGAGTGTTGCTGGAGAAGTACAGAAAACTGTCAGGTTTGAGAACCTCTCAGGCTTTACCATAAACTGGAACAATTCCCAATTATGCCACTAAATAAGAAATGCCAAACACTGTAGCAGGAAATGGGAAGCTACAACATCAAATGAGTCACTATCCATAAATATCAAGGTATACAACCAGAGAAAGAGTTTACCCTTACAGGGCACAACAAATCTTAATTCCCTGTTGAAGGAGAGTAGGAGCAAATTAACTTCTGAATACATATCAAACAAGCATCCTAGCCTGGATTGCCACAATTAAAATGTTTATCCTACCTAAATTTCCATTCACGGCACAATGCATTCCAGGACTAGTGCACCACCCAACCAGCTTAGAATTGCAAAAAGTAATCTCCAACCATATATGGGACAGGTAACATCCCACAGTAGTAAGAAATAAACAAATGGCTTATAAGAGGTATGGGGGGCCTAGGACTCCTGGACCTTAAAAGTTATGCACACCATATCTACTATGAGTTAGCATTGAGATATATCTTATACTCCTGCAACAAAACATGAAAACTCCAAGGTGATAGAGGATGGTATGGGACTCAGTTGTGTCACAAATAGAAGTTGTGGAATTATTTTGTCAAGGCAGGACTAAAATTGAATAAATGGAATAGGATATGGACCAACCAAGAAATCTGTATAGGGAACTGACCAATTCAATGATGGGAATGGACACAAGGAGGCCTTCAATACTGGGGAGATCTAGTTCCAGCAGTCACTGGTGCACCCTTAACATTGTCAAAAATTAGGGAAATATGTGCGAACCCTACAATAAAATAGTGTCAAATCTTACAATTAAGGACCATGGTCACAAAAGTATATCTAAACAGGCAATCCACAACTAACATGAGTAGGAATGTTTTATAATTTCTAGCATTATACTTCACACAGTTCAAAAGGTTATACTTCTGGCAAAACAGCCTGGAATAGTTAATGACCAGAGGAGTAAGGGAAGGGAATTGCTACAGATGTTTAACAATGGTTACTAATCATCTACATGGCATGTGTACTGCAATTTGGAGGAAAACACATGTCTCATCACAGTTTGCCCTTTGGAAAGCAATCTCACTGCTGAATGGTGTTAAAGTATGGACTCTAGGTTCTCATTCTGGAGTTGTGAGCTAATGTCAATCAAACTGACCTGGATGATACAAGTGCAATTAACAATAACATCTATTCTTTTTCAGCAATAGAAATACTGCTCTGAATACATTACTAAAGAAGTGCATACAGGTTATATTCAGCCACAATATCCAACAAAGATTTTAAACAATATAATGACTGTTGGGGCATATTTCTGTACACCTGGTTAATACTAGTTTAAACATTGTTATGTGTTATGCTTCCAGACTAAGACTATACCTCTAGATAAAAATATTGATTTTTTTATACAACTTTCTGAATATACTAAAGGTTGTAGGAAAATTAAAAAAACACGAGTATACAACCCAAAAAATAAGTAAATAAATAAATAAAATGCACACCAGTCCTGAAAACAAGACTTTAAATTAAACACTTGACAAGAGGTCAGGTTGCTTTCATCTACAGCCAGCCTCACCCCATTTAATGACTACATTACTCAATCATTTGTTAATAAAAACACAACATTTATGAGACATAGACCAGCAAACCCAGGCAAAGTCAAGAACTCCGCAAAATTAGGGACACACGTAATCTAATCTGCAACAACCAAAGTAAATATGTTACAAGAAGGTAAAAAGAACTTCAGCTTCTATTATACATCCTATTTGCAAGAAAAAAATACAAGTATGAAGGCTGCTCATATAAAACAATGTCTCTAGTAAAATCGAGCATAACTTGCTAAACATCACCTGAGATGTGCACTTTTTCCAGTAACTATATAAATATCTAATTAATTATGTGTGAGCACACGGTAAACCTCAACAGACACAAACACACACACAATTCTGAATTGCTCACAAAACACTACAATAGGAACAGGGCTATTTACAGTTTATTTTTACTTATTTACACTTGCTTACCATGATAGTACACTGATCAAGAGTGACCATTTGCAGGCACAGACTTTGGGGAAAACATTTACAAGTAACAAACAAAAGAAATAGTCAATACAAAGAGAAAGTATTGAGAGAAATGGGCAATATAACAGCATTAATGCAGGGACATAATCCTCTCTAAAGGTTAATTTATTTTTACTGATCTATCTACTTATCTACCCTTTGTTGAGTGGGTTAGTCCCACTAAGCTAGTGGCCTCTTTCCAGGGGAGACCAGCAGTGGTATTTCCACTATTATGGGGAATTTGGCCAGGGTATCAGGGAGCATCCCATACTCTTTTTGATAGGTGCTGTGGGAACTGTTACATCCACCTGGGCTACAACCAACTCAAGCAGATGGGACCTCAGGTTTATATCTCATCCAAAGGAAGACAAACTCAGGAGTGCAGCAACCCTCTAATACTCCACAACCTTCTGGTCTCTCAGTACTAAAGATGAGTGTGTTACTTGTTGCACCACTGATACTGACATACCAAAGGTGAGTTTGCTAATTGTTGCACCACTGATATTGACACACCAAAGGTGAGTGTACTACCTGTTGCACCACTGATATTAATGCATTAACACACCAAAGGTGAGTGTGCTACCTGTTACACCGCTGATATTAAAGCACCAAAAGTGAGTGTGCTACCTGTTGCACCATTGATACTGGTACACCAAAGGTGAGTGTGCTACCTGTTGCACCACTGATACTGGTGCACCAAAGGTGAGTGTGCTACCTGTTGCACCATTGATACTGGCACACCAAAAGTGAGTGTGGTACCTGTTGTACCACTGCTACTGACACACCAAAGGTGAGTGTGCTACCTGTTGCACCACTGCTACTGACACACCAAAGTTGAGTGTGCTATCTATTGCACCACTGATACTGACACACCAAAGGTGAGTGTGCTACCTGTTGCACCACTGCTACTGACACACCAAAGGTGAGTGTGCTACTTGTTGCACCACCACTACTGACACACCAAAGGTGAGTGTGCTACCTGTTGTACCACTGCTACTGACACACCAAAGGTGAGTGTGCTACCTGTTGCAACACTGCTACTGACACACCAAAGGTGAGTGTGCTATCTATTGCACCACTGATACTGACACACCAAAGGTGAGTGTGCTACCTGTTGCACCACTGCTACTGACACACCAAAGGTGAGTGTGCTACTTGTTGCACCACTACTACTGACACACCAAAGGTGAGTGTGTTACCTGTTGCACCACTGCTACTGACAAACCAAAGGTGAGTGTGCTATCTGTTGCACCACTGCTACTAACACACCAAAGGTGAGTGTGCTACCTGTTGCACCACTGCTACTGACACACCAAAGGTGAGTGTGCTACCTGTTGCACCACTGATACTGACACACCAAAGGTGAGTGTGCTACCTGTTGCACCACTGCTACTGACACACCAAAGGTGAGTGTGCTGCCTGTTGCACCACTGATACTGACATCAGTAATTAATGTGGCAACAACCAACATTTCAAGTCCTTAATAAACTAGCTGATTGATGAGGCAAAAGAAATGGAACACTAACTTCTGCTGCTTCTGTTGTTATATCCATACCTCTAATCTTCTTTGCTCAAGAATTCTAGAGAAAGGCAAAAATAATGGGGGGGGGCATAGACTAAAATCATGGGCAATGGTTAACTATTAGCATAATTCAATTAAAAAGTTAACAGAGCAACAAGTTTTGCATCAACATGCATTTTTGGAAAAACAAGAAATATGAAACTCTAATGCTTGGCACTATTGACTGACTGCAATACTCAGTGAATTGCACAGAAATGAAACATTTTACAACAATCAGGGCAAGAATATGAGGTAAAGTTAGGGTGGGGACAGCTGCCATAATTGCATCTCTTTTCCCCTAGATGTCATAAGTATAAAAAGGTCCATGTCAACCAGTGCTTTAGTCTGTACCCCATCTAAAACAACAGTAAATAAACAAATAGCCTCACCCTTCTCATCCGGATGGTAACAGTAATGGTAAGCTGCTCCACAAACCTCTTAACTTCTTTACTCAAAAATTTTGAACAAAGTCAAAAGTAACAGGTTAAGAAAGCAACGGGTTTTGCACTAATATGCATTTTCTGAACAATGAAAGTTATGAAACTATAATGTCCTACCCCAGAAGTTAGACAGAAGAATGAAAACAGGACATTTAAAAAAATGGGAAGCAGACAAATCTGCTTACACAAGTGCAGCATGTAAACTGTACAGCTCACAGCTGCATGCTGGGTATGTGCTACTGTAGCCACTCAATCTAGTAAGCATAAATACAGCGAGATGTAAATACTTTATGTCACACAGTCTAACTAAAACAAGTTGGCAGAGCTGAACATAGTAATAACAGCTTAAAATTCTTGTAAATGTAAATAAACTATAGACAGCCTGGCCGTATAGTGGGTGCCCAGCTGCTATGGGTCCGCCTGGAGTCATGGGACCTGGTTGACCACAAAAACTGCCCATATTATAATCTGCCATTTGGTCCATGCATTGCATTACCACAGAAGCCCCTTTACATGTGTATACACACACACACACACACACACACACACACACACACACACACACACACACACACACACACATACACACGCATTCATACATTCTTATTCATGCCCATAGAGATATACATATTGGTCCATACACATATACACAAACTAACACCCATCCCCCAGATCTTTGCTGAACTTTCCTGCACCTCAAGTACTCACATAGGAGTGAATGGGTGACAGCCATGCTTTATGACAGTCACTTTCTCCTCCTATAGTAAACATTTACTCAGCCAGGCATATTAAAAGCTGATGACATTTCTGGGAAGAGCACATGACTGATTAGTATTAGCCACTCCCTCTGAATGCTTCATTAGCATGCAGTTTCACCAGACTACTGTCTGTGTTGAGGCCACAGAAGGGCTAAACCTTAGTGGTAGTGCTGATTCTGAATTGCAAAGGCTTAGCATGGTGCCAAAACCTTCCAAGCTAAGGCACCCCATTGCACTGAGCCTTTCTGAATCCCATGTTTTATCTATATAAAAACTAAATACACAGGTTATGATTACACTTACAGAGTTAACCAAAACTAGTGTGCAGAATATTTCAGTTTAAAAACAAATTAGGACACAAAGAATGTTATCTTTACCAAATGAGAGGTAACAAGTCAGACAATTACGGAGACAAAGAAAAAGGGATGCAACAGAAAGACTGAGAAAGAGGGATTAACATAAGTGAGGAAGTAGCAAACATACTAAGGAAGTCTGTCATAACAGATCGCCTACAGAAGACCGACAGCTCACAACACCGACACCCACATCGCTGACACCAAAATCCCAACACATGAAATACCGACAACAGCGCTACTGCAGAAAAAAGGAAAATAACAGCTCCACCCCCCCCCCCCGCCGTAACTTTAATATACCAACTCCAAGATCGCTCTACAGTGCAGGAATGGAAATATTTCTATTCCGCACTATGGAGACGTACTGTTTCCCCATTATCGGTATTTCATGTGTCGGGCTTTTGGTGTCGGCGATGTGGGTGTCAGTGTTGTGAGCTGTCGGTCTTCTGTAGGGGACCCGTCATAACACCTGTGTTACATGGAATCAGGTAAATAATGCAAGAAACTAAACCTGAATATGACAGTGTTTGAAAAATTTCTGACTTCATGGGGAATAGTGTTTACAATGGCTTGACAAGGAAAATAATCCGTATTTATGTCATTCATTGTCTTTCCATTTCATGCATCACATAATTCAACCATGTTCATACTCTTCTCAGCTACCTTATCTTTGTCATCTCTTTCCTGTTCAGTCTATATATGGTAAATAACTGTCTTTTTTCAGATGAAGTTTATTTTCTATATTATGGTAAAAACAATCTGGATTCTTTTTTCTCTAGTGCACGAAAAAAATGTTTTTACCATTCTGCCTTTTATCAAACCTCTTCTATAGGGCAGTCCTTAATTGGTAGCATTATTTTTCAACTAAATATGCAAATTTCCTCTTGGATTTCCAAAATTCTGGCTTGGACCTTAAAGTGTTACATTGTCATTTTGTTAATATATTTAATAATGACCCATCCCACTTTTCACATCATTAATTAATAAGTTTACTGCTACTTCAGACCTTCATGTATTGCCCCCTATACTTGTATATAAATGTGTTGCTTTCCCATTTTCTGTCTTCTTTCTCTACTTCTTTATCATTGCTTTGTGTTGCACTTCATACATATATTATGCTACCCTGTCTTATTTCTGTCTGGTTCTGAACCTTGTCCCTTATCATTGTTGCTCATAATTTATTTGCATTTATGCATACTTCTAGCAGAATGATTCTCTTTCCTGAATTTTGCATATACTCCTCCTATGGCTGGGCATCAATCTCTCTGAGGGCACAGAATCTGGAGGTAACTAGCTCTATTATGTAGAATTAAAATTTTCTTTATTAAGTATTTACTTTTGCTTCTGTTTTATTGACTTTTTTCTACCTATATCCCTCTTTATTATTGAACCGTGTTTCTGAAATGTCAATGAATCCTGAAAAATCAATAAGCTATATTCAGTTCAGTCAGTATTTTCTTCCTTACACTGTTGCTCACTGTATTATTTTTCACTTTATTTTTATATTAACATGTGTAAACTCACAGTTTCTAGTTACTATCCTTAGCTTGGTATGATATGTCTATGTAGCATAATCTTCTTTCTGTCTTCTTAGATATTTCATTGTCTACATTTTCCTGGGGTAAACTGTTTACTATGACTTTATTATATTTATATATATATATATATATATATATATATATATATATATATATATATATATATACATGCATGTGTGTGTCCAAGCTGTCGAGATTAGTGTCACTGATACAGGCAAATGTAAACAAATGCATTACAGCTGCAATTGACAACATACGCAAAGAATGTTGCTTTTACTTAGGGGGACTTTATCCCCCAAACCCTGTGTGGTGGTTATATATGAGTGCAATAGGTTTGGTCGCTGAGGCAATTTGGCTGAATTTAGTATGTTAGAAATGTTGGTGATGGTGAAGGTGGTCGAATTTTGTTACTCAGGCTTCAGGAGTTCAACTGTAACATAATTCATTAGTTTTACCCTTTATCTGTGTTTGTGTGAGCTTGAAGTTATGTTATTTAAGTTCCGAGGAAGTGAGATCAGAGCCCCCATGTTGCATGGTGTGGGGGGGGCTCCCCAAATAAAAGCAAAGTCTTTAGTATTTGTTGGTGATCACAACTGTATTGCATTTGTTTACATCTGTAATTAATTTTTGTAGAATTTTTTTAGTTTTGATGATAGTAATTGCCAGTAGTGTTCAATGTATTTTCTCTCATTCAGTGTTCATTATTTATGCTATGCATATGCATTCATATTATATATATATATATATATATATATATATATATATATATATATATATATATATATATATATATATATAAATAGATATATTCCATTAGTCTGATCATTGAACAGACTGATCATGTGCCAGGATTTTGGTAATGTGTGTCAGTGGTAAAAGTAGCAAAATTAAATAACAGTCGAACTTTGGTAGGTCGGCAGTAATGTAATTCAGGAGTTTTCCCTTTCTCTGTGGTTGTGCAACTATGCTAGTTTACTTAATTTCCAGGGGTATGGGTTAAGAGCAAATAATTTGATTTAAGTATTTTTTATTTTAGATGAAAGTAATTGCCAGTGAACCTTTTGACATGTTTTTTGTCAAACAAGGTTCATCTGTGATTAAAAGAAATAGAATCACATATATATATATATATATATATATATATATATATATATATATATATATATATATTAGGATTCCCTTCACAAGCTTGACGTTTCAAAACTTCAAATTGCAAATAGTCAAGACCATAAGATTGAAGTTTTGAAACTTTGAAAGTTTTGAATGGCGATTGCAGTACAGTACAGAATGGGAAATTTACCCTTTTTCCTCACATAGTGTGGTCTCGGAGTTGGTATATTAATTTAGCAGAGGGTATGGGAGGAGCAGGGGCTTGCCTCCCCCTGCAAAAATGTAAACATTTTTTTTTGTTTTTATTTATTTTTTTTATTAAAATTTCAAAGTTTCAAAACTTCGATACTTCCAGCTTGTAAAGTAGATCCATAAATGCATATGTATATTATGTAAATAATTATGTCAGAAAAGGGGGCATTAAAGGGAAATAATGTACTGTCCATAGCAGCTGTGAGTCCCAAAGCTATAGGCACCCTTGGCTACAGCCTGCTGGTGTGTGTGTGTGTGTGTGTGTGTGTGTGTGTGTGTGTGTGTGTGTGTGTGTGTGTGTGTGTGTCTGTGTGTGTCTGTGTGTGTCTGTGTGTGTGTGTGTGTGTGTGTGTGTGTGTGTGTGTGTGTGTGTGTGTGTGTGTGTGTGTGTGTGTGTGTGTGTGTGTGTGTGTGTGTGTGTGTGTGTGTGTGTGTGTGTGTGTGTGTGTGTGTGTGTGTGTGTTCTACAATGGAATGGCATGTCATCCAAGATTTCTTTTCTGCCTTATGCCAGATGAGTGCTGGGTTGGGATCCTGCTTACCTTGAACCCTAAATAGCATTTACAGAAAAGGAATGAATATAATATATTAAAATGCAAAGGTAGAAATAAGGGTTGCATTATCAAAAGCAATCAATGCTATTAAAAGTGAAAGAATTAAGTAAGTGAAAAACGAAAGCTGCTAATGTCAACATCATCCTGAGATTAAAAAAGCAAAAAGAGGAGACATAATGAATTACCAATTGTATCTGAAACAGTTATTTTATGACTACACAAAAATAAGCAAGCTTGTGGCTATCCCTCGAGTTTTGGGAGCTTTAGAGAATGCATTCTGACCTACTTCTGACACCATACTCCCAACCTCCTAGTCTGTCAGGATTTAGAGGTTCTCAGATATCCACAAGTACCTTTTTAAAAAAAATCACTGTGCTGACCCTGCCAATATTTCTTTGGATACAGAGAAAGGTATTGGAACCTTTTTGGGGAGTTCCACAAATAGATCTGTTTACCTCCGATTTACACAGACAGCTGAAACTCTTCTTATCCAAAATACCATTTAAAGAGGCTTAAAAGATAGATGTATTCTCATTCCCCCAAACAGGGATCTTTTTATGCTTTTTTTTTCCCTTTCCTGTTATTTCCAAATTCCTTCAAAAGATCAAAAAGGATTTACAAAAATGTTACTGGTGATTCCATTTTGGCCCATTCAATACTGTTCTCCTTTCTTCCTACAACTGGCCAGATGCAAGTACCAAAATCTTCCTCACAAAGTGTACTTGCTCACATGGGAAGGGATCTCATTCATCCTAGCATTCAAAATCTCAATCTACCAATGTGGATGATAGGCTCTTAATCCCTTTCATGTACTTTTTTCCTAAGGAAGTGCAAAATATATTGAAGGAGGCAAGAATATCTGCTATTATAAAATCATTTATCCAAATGGAAGAGATTTTCACTTTGGCATCAAGGAAGAGGATAAGACCAGTCACAAGCAGGGACACCCATGGTTCTCCACTACCTGTGTGAACTGTTCAATTTTAGCCTTCTGTAGACTTCAGTAAAGGTACACCTGTCAGCCATTTCAACATGTCTGCCTTTGGATCCCTCTCTGTCCTATTAATCTTTTATAAAACAATTTTTAAAGGGGGTGAGGGGTTGCAAAGCAGACTATCAAGAAAAATGTGACCCCTTCTTTGGATTTGAATTTTGTTTTAGAAAAAGGTTAACTCTACCACCATTTGAACCTGCAGCCAGCTCTTCTCTAAAGTTTCTAACCTAGAAAACTGTCCTGCTGTTACCCTTAACCTCTGCTAGACAGGTTTCAAAATTACAAGTCCTAATGTCTACTCAACCTTTTTGGGTCTTTCACCAGGACACGGGTGAGTCTCAGAGCCAGCCCTTCTTTTATACCTGATGTTGGCCCTGAAGTTACTCTCTATCAATCTATATAGCTTCCTGTTATCTATCCTGACTCTCAACTCAAACGTTGAAGGATTCTTCACTGTCTGGATGTTCACAAACAAACTAGATTTTATCTGCACAAAAAAAATGATTTCATGAAATCTAATCAACCTTTTGTGCCTTATGAAGGTAAGGAAAATGAACAGCCAGGATCCCTTTCAAGTCAATTCTGTTAATTCAGTCATGGCAAAAATTCATCTCAGAATGTCATCCTGCCAGAGCATTTACCACATCTGGGGCTTTCTAAAAAGGGGTAGACTATACATTTATATTAGAATCAGCAACTTTGTTCTCATTTCAAACCTTTACCAAACATTGCATGCTAAATTCTGTTTCCAGAGCCAATGAAGGCTTTGCCTGAACTCTGGCCCTTCTCCATTCATCCTTTCTGAGCCAATTGTTTCATATGTAATGTCTTCTGCAGCAGTCATCTAATGAGGAATACAGTCCAGATGTGTAGTTTACTTACCATAATGGTAAATGTTTGAATGGATCAGTGTTTCAGCCTCCCTCAATTCCCCTTTTATCTTCTTCCCTAGCCAGAGTGCAGTATCCTTCTCTATTTTGATGTTCTAACATGACTTTGGAGTTTTTAGCTTCTGTCTCTTTACTCTCATAAAGAAAGCTCTGAGTTTTGGTGCATCTGTATGTTCCTCTTACGCTAGCAGGCCATCTTATGCTAAGGACAGCTTATGACATGCAAGAAATGTGCCTGAAGCTTTTTAGACTGGCCAGAATTGTGGTATCTCTGACAGGGTACATACAATATGTAATGGCTACTGCAACAGGGATCTATTCAACATCTACTGTTATGGTTATTAAACTATACAACTTTCTCTATTCCTTCAGTTGTGTCTAAAATAAGCATACTGAAACTACTAGACTCAAGACTAACCCCTGTAGTATGTCACTACTCATTTACCTTATCCTAAATGTTTCATTCGCCACAATTCTGTGTTTCCTACCATTCAGGCATGCAGCATACATTTCCTCAGCTCTGGCCCTACCACAGACTGTCTAGTTTTCCTATTAGCCTTCTGCATGAGACTAACTTAATGGCCTTGGTGAAGAAAGGCCATGTCTATCAATACATCTTTGTCAAGTTCACCTGTAGCTTAGTCATAATAATAAATCATGTTTTATTGACAGCTCTGCCTAGCTGCAGACCTCTGTTTTTTGTTGTCGTTTAGATTGTTGTCCTCAGTGAAAACAACCAGATGTTACTATAGTTAGAATATCAGGCCTGCAGTTCACTGGATTGCCAGCTTCATCCCCTTGTATGACGACTTAATTCTTACTATTCTCTCCTTCTGAACTGGCCATTGATCTGTTAAAAGTATCCAACAGAGGATCTGACAATTCACAGGCTAGATTACTAAGAACTCTGGGAAGTAGTCTATCTGGTCCTTTTGTTTTATCCTCTCTAAGGGCACCCAGACCTCTCTCCATCTTCTCCACTTCTATCCTGGTGTCTGGCCACTGCTCTCCTTCTTCAGTGTTATCTCCCTTCCAACATAGCCCCCCCCCCCAAGTTCCTTTGTGACCCAACACACCTTCCCCCTTGGCGAATACTGGAGATTTATTTATTGCATCTGTTTTTTTTCCATAGTCTTCTGTGATATCTCTCTCTGTTGTTTTGGCTTAGCCTGTCCAAGTCTGTTTCTCACTTCTACTTTTCTGCTACACCTTAAAAAGACCTTGCTCTTTTTTCTGATATCTTCTACCAACTCCATCTCATCTAGTGCCTTTGCTGCTTTCAATATCCTTTCTTGGCCTTCCTAACCTCCTTGCATTTTTACATCCTCAGACATTCCTACTCCTTTATCCTGTATGCCATGTCTTCTGTTCAAGCTGCCCTACTTCATTTGCCTGTACTTCTTACACAACTGCCCCCCTTTCCTGTCTACAACATCTGTTGTTTCCTATTCACAGTCCCACTCTATCCTTTGTCATCTGACTACTCAGTCCCTTACCACCTCCAGCTCTCATATTTCCCACAAAGCTCCCATCATCCCCTTACCACCTCCAGCTCTCACATTTCCAATGAAGCTACCGTCATTCTCCTGCGGGCCTCACACCCACTGATATCTTAAACCTCCCTGAACCAAACAGTTGCTTGACATCTTCAGCACCTCATATCTCTCACACCCATGCATCTTGTTCAGTCTGTTATGTTGTTCCATTCTTGGATTTCTCACTTTTTCCTTTTTATATTTGCACCTAGCTTCACCTTTTTGCCTTGAGTATTGAACTGTAATTTAAGGAAATACCAGACAGGTGATACATTAAATGAAGCAGGGGCAAACCATTATCAAGAATCATAAAAATAATAATCAAATTGTAATTATCAAAGGATATAAAAACTAGTAACAATATTTTTGAACCATATGATTTAGCTTTCCTGACTGGGTTACCTTGTTTACTTTGGTTGTGCAGACCATGCAAATGACTGATTCTTGGAAGGAAGTAGTGATGTCTAAAATTTATAAGGATGGACAAGACCTCAAATTATCTTTCTGTTATAGACCTAGATCTATGAAAAATCATGGCAACATTATTTATGATTGCATTAGCTGGCAAAGTAGTTGCTCTATTAATAAATTATGTTTACCTATTATTATATTGTCAGGTTTGTCCCACGTATATCTGAGAAGTTCCAGATTCAGATCATTCTACCTAGGAAACAGGGCCGGGAACTATAAGAATGCCTTTGAATAAATAAGACTTGTAGGATAGGGTTAACTCAGAGACAGCATAAAGGTATTAAAGTAGGTTTGTCCCAGCATAATTCAAACACATACACAATATGTGTGAACAAAACTGTAATAGTCTGACAATAAGTAAGGCTTAAGTCCATCTGCTGTCAAATACAGCATAAGATCACCACTGAACAATACACAGTGCAATTAGAAGCCTTCATCTGCATGTACAATAATTAAAATTCACTTATTCAAAGCCTTGGAGAAATGACAAGGCAGAATTCTGTAATAAAAGAGAACACAAGTCAAATGGATTAGAACAAAAGGTAAACTGGGACCTCCCCTGTGCAATAAAATAAATTTCCAGAGACCATCAAGGAAATGTCATGAGTTCCCAATTCTGCACAATGAGAAATAAAATGTCAAAACATGACAGTGGCAAATATACTCTGGGAACAGCATTTGCTATGACTATAGCTAGCCAAAAGAGGGCAAATGTGAAATTAGGTCATCAAGTTTTGGTCTTACCAAGAGGGCACAGTTTGAAGCTATGGAGATTTAGATTATTCTAGTTAAATGTTTTTGTTTTGCTGTGAAAAAAAAACTTTGAACGCAGGAGAAAATGTTTTATGTTACATGTCCACTATAAAGAATCTACTTAGGACTAGCACAGCTTCCAGATTTATGTGCATTGCAGGCTGTAAATAACCACACTGCAAACTTATCCCAGTCTTCAAACAAGCTTTGTCTCACTAGTAGCTAATCAGAAAGTATTACGCCCACAGAGCCATTTGGTTATGTGCCTGTCTAAAGGGGTAGCTATAACTCAGACAAAATCTAGGTGCAGAGGGACACCACCACCTCAGGCTACAAAAAACATATTAATCAGCTATTGTTGTGCAAGTTTACTAAAAGTGCTTCTGCAAATGATTGCTGTCAGTAATTAAAAAATCTCATCAATCACCAGACATTTTATGCAAGAAGAGAAATGCTTAAGTGCTTATGGATTCCTAAAAATAAGTCATTGATGGCACACACAAATTGTGCAGCATTACAACATATTATTTTTCAATGATTACCACAATACTGTTAAAGAAAGTTGATAGCTTGGAACCAAAATAAGCACGTAATACAGATGTCTAAGCCTGACCTGCAAAGGCACAAGCCCGGGCCAGATTCATAAGTATTCTATGGAACAAACTTGAGAACAAAGTTAGTGTTGTAATATGGGCAAACATACCACAAATATTTGGGTGCAGTTCTCAGCATCACATGATGGGAATTGCATCAACATTCATTGATACTAGATATGGCAAAGAGTTGGAAATGAAGTGTAACACTGGAAAAAAAACATACTCTTGCCACTTGCATAGCTGAGAACCCCAAAGGTATGTAAAGCCATGTGCAAACACACCGCTGAATAAACTAATGCAGGCAAAGTGGCTGTCTGCAAACACAAATAGGTAGTGTCTTACTATATTTGTCCCTTTGACTAGATCTCATAAAAGAAGTTCAGAAAAGACATTAGAAGTGCCATTACCCTTTCCATACTAACGCTAAATGAAAGCAACCGCTGTAACAGGCATTATAATAAGAACTCCAATGAGAAGACAGTCAGCAAATATTTGGTAATAAAAATACTAACATAGGAGAAAGTCTAATCATGTTTGTGAGGAGGGCTGGCACCCCTTAACTCCCCTCAAGTACTTCTCACTGTAAAAGAACATGCAGAGTTATGGGGTACAGCCCCTTGCAAACTTAATTACAGTTACTGTAGAATGAACTGCTGGAGTGTCATTACTGGCCATACTGAAACACGTGCTAGTAATTGTAAATAATGTATGTAAACAGCACTCAATCTAATTCTAATAGACACTTTAAAGGGGTAGCCTACACAATTTCCCACCTGTTTACAAGACAGCCATTTGAATTCCTACACCCTTCAGACAGCCCTTAATTAGTGCTTCACTATATGCTATTTAGGTATATATTAAATCACCGAACGCTTAAAAAAGTGAACGGTGATTGATCGACCCTATGTAAGTGAAAGCTTACAATGTCGAAGTGTCAGAACAGTGTTTTTTTTCCAAAAGAAAAAAAAAACGCTGTTCCAACAAAAAAATAAAATAAAAATCAATTTCAAACATTACATTAAGTGGGGGGCTTTGGCCCCCCACACCCCCCTACTTAAATATATTAACTCCAAGACCACACTACAGTGCCAAAAATGGCAAAGTACCGATGCGGCCAAGCAAATTCTTTCCCAGGGAAAGAATTCACTTAACAGTCGCTTCGATATTGCGCGTTTTCAGCCTTTTAAGTTCGACCAAGACGCATTCAAAAGAATGCGTTTTCGGTCTTCTAATATAGACCCTGCTATTTGACTATGAATCACTGAACGACAGTTGTAGTTTAATGAACTGCACTTGCATTTTCAATAAATGTGAGATTCAAAGGAAGAGAAGTTTACTTTTACTCATTCTGTCCATTTTCAATGTGAGAGAAATGCCAAAAGCACAATGTTAATGGCAATAACAGCATTTAACCTGTTATCATAATAGATACACTATAATTATACAGGTATAGGCATAGTATGAAAAACAGCAGTATGTATGATATACCAACAGGTACATATAATTATTAATCTGCCTTCACTAAAGAAGCGCCATGTAATACTGGTGTAGAGAACAGTGAATGATGCTCTTAGCAAAGTACACTTAAGACAAGCAAATAATAATGTGGCAACTTGCATGGCATATGTTCCTGAAGCAGAAACAGGGACAGATGAAACTGCTGACCACTTCCAGGTATTGACAGTAAAGTGTGGCAGGAAAAATGTAATAACTGGTTCTGGGCTCTTGTGTACCAATGAAAAAAACAATAATGGTGCATACACTTACCTGTGTACACACAGTAAGCACCAACCCTACCAGGATAAGCACAGTATACCAAAACATAGCCAGTGTTTTGCATTTAAGGAAGCACAAAGTAGAAAAGTAAACCCAAGAACTCTCCACTATCCTGCCCATGTATATGAGATAGGTGATGCTCACACCTAGTCACCAGCAGCAGCCCAGATGTGTCTGACGCAGAACATTTTCAGGAGAATGGACAGGTACACAAGGCATGCACATGCTCAGGGTATGTGTAGTGTTAGGAACAAGATCTATCTTCCATACCGACGTGCCAATGAACATTTGCTTTTTTCTTGTATATGTAGATATACTTGCAGTGATGGGAGTAATATATTACAATATGTAATATATTACTGTAATATATTACAATTTCTAGTAACTAGTAATATAACTAGTTACTTTTTCAAAATAGTAATAAAGTAATAGTAACATATTACTTTTTTTAGTAACTAGTAACTTAAATGTGAGTTACTTTTGCTTAAACCAGTGGTTTTGAACATGGGCGATATAGGTTCATAGGTAGGTACTAGGCTATCAGCCCAAGGGCCTAAGTAAGCTTAGCCAACAAGGTTCCCTGGCTTATTCCACCCAAGAAAGTTAATTTCCTGTGCCCCTGTCGAGCAGAGCCACAGAAGTGATGGGGTATATTTCCTATTTCCCATCCACTCATCAAGATTTTTCTTGAAGAGTGTTAATGAGGAACTTTGCTTGACATAGATGGGTAGCTTGTTCCGGAGTATAGGAAGTCTCTGGGACAGGAATCTATCCCACCAGCATATCTTGTTTATTGTAGTGACAAGGTTTAGGTCCCTAGAGCGTATAGCTCATAGGGATTGGGATTTCTTTAGTTGTAGCGTGTCCAACAGCTCTGGGTTTAACATAGATTTATATGTTAAGCAGAGATCTCCTCGGAGTAGGCGATATGCTACAGAGTAAAGCTGGAGTTTTTTGAGACAGTCACTGTAGGGCATCTGTTTGAGGCCAGTAATCCTCTTTGTGAGGTACTTCTATGGCCTTTCCCGCTGCTGCAGATGTCTTGTGAGGTACATTCCAAAAAGGGCATTATACTCTATAATGGGTCTAATGAGTGCTGAGTAGAGAGGAACAATGACCTCTTTTTTCCTGGATGAGAAACCTTTTGTGATGAGGTGTGCCACATAGAAGGATTTCCTGACTACTGTGGCGATGTGATTATCAAAGGAGACTACTGTCCACCTGGGTCCCAAGGTCTCTTATCACACATTCAGCATTAAGTAGACTGCCGTTTATATGGTAGCTCATAGGTACAGAGTTTTTACCAAAGGGAATAACAGTGCACTTTTTGGCACTGAGCTTGAGGCCATGCCTCTGACACCAGGCATCTGTCTCAGTGAGGCCCTTCTGTAGGATGTCCACATCATTTGGGGACTCAACTATGGCTCCTAGTTTGCAGTCATCTGCGAACTTCATTAGCCAGAGGCCTTCTGTGTTAGCCTGTACTTCAGAGAAGTAGATACCAAACAGGAGAGGTCCCAGGACTGAACCCTGTGGTATTCCACTTTTCACTGGTTTGAAGTCAGATTTGGAGTCTGCAACTTTTACAGTGTGGGTTCTGTCAGTGAGCCAGTTGGCAACCCATCCTGTGATGTAGGGATTTATACCTAGTTTAGTGAGTTTAGCTATAACTCCAGAATGGGGGATGGTGTCGAAAGCCTTGGCGAGGTCAAGATAAGCTGTGTGAACCACCTTACCCTTGTCTACGGCTTTGGTGACTGCCACAAAGAAGTAAATCAGGTTCAGAAGGCATAATCTGCCTTTCACAAACCTGAACTGGGTGGGGTCCAGAGTCTGGAGGTTATCAATGTCTTTGTTTATGAGTTCCTTGATGATAAGTTCCATGGCCTTGCAGATCAGGCTTGCCAGGCTAATAGGGCGATAGTTCCCAGGATCAATGGTGGCTCCACCTTTGTGGAGTGGGATAACTGTTGCTTTGTGCCCTTCAGTGGGCACAAAGCCTGATGTGAGATTATGATTGAACATGGTGCTTCGGTGGGGAGCCAGTTCGTTCTGAAGTTTGTGTAAAACGCAGCTTGGGATGTTGTCTGGTCCCATGGATGCTGTGTTTTTGGTTTTAGAGTGCAGCTTTTACCTTCATAGATGTGATTACAGGGACTCTGCTTTCTTTCTGTATAGATATGGGCCCCTTAGGGGGTGAGAGGGGGTAAAGTTATCATTGAACCTATCTGCCAGGATGTTAGCAATATCAGTTGGTTCTGTGATTTTCATGCCGTTGTGCTGTAACTCAGAGCAGATCTGGGTGCTGCCATTGAGATTCTTGACATAGCTATAGAATGCTTTGTGGTTACCCTTAGAATCAGTGGCAATTTTGTTTTTGTAGCTAGCTTTGGAGGATCTTATAAGGGATCTCAACTTCTTACTGAGGCTGACCAGGGGGCTCCTCCACTCATGGGATTTTACTCTCTTTTGCAACAGTTTTTTCCTTCTGTTGTAGAATTTGTTTATGGCAGGGGAACACCGGATTGGCTTCCTTGTTTTGGAGGATAGCATCTTGGTTCTGTTTGGGATAGCATGATCCATGCACTCGTGTAAGTGCTTATAGAATGCATTTGTGTAGGATTCAGCAGTCGTAACTGTATTGTCCATCTGCACAGGTGTCATGAAGTTCACCACTTCTGTCTTAAGAAGCATGAAGTTGGTTCTGGAGAAATTTTTTACCGTGGATTCCGTAATGGTGGGTGGGGACGGGATGCGGATATCTAAGGTGATTAGCTTATGGTCGGATCGGACCAACAAGGAGTTGACTTCAAGTGTGGAACACCGGTCACTCATGTTGGTAATGACTAGGTCTAGGATATTGTTGCCCCTGGTGGTGGTGTGGATAAACTGATCCAGGGCATTGGAATTTATGAATTCCAGAAAGTGTTGAGTGAAAGAGTGCTAGGAAACTTCCAGGGGCCCTGGATAGCATGGATAGTAATCAGATGTTGGGAGGTAATAGAGACTTTGAAGGGGCAGTTTGGATAAAAAAATTACAATATAATGTTGGCACAACTCATAGCATGTAGCATTCATAACATACGTCTCAACTGTACCAAATTCCCCGGCATTTTACGGTTTTGGGCTCAAAATAATAGGCTGCCACAAATTCCCGATTAGCCCCATTAAATCCTTATTTCAGTAAGCAGACAAGGGTGCCAAAACAATCCCACTTTTAAGAGGTTTCAATTAAAAAAAAAAACACCCCATGATGGCAGTGTCTTCTCCTTTAAGGAGGACCATTTGTTACTCCTTACTGACTACAGGAACAATTGCCAGGTCATTCATTTCATGACCCACATGTAGATAATGCCAGAGAAGGGGTATAAAGATTCAGATTCAGGCATCTATTATTCTAATTCACTTATACATTTTTTTATCAGTATGCATTTTGAACAATAAGATATAATGAGTTGTTGAAATCCTCAACAATTTAACAGAAAATCAAGCATTTGCCAGAGGCAGGGCAAAAACTGAAGGCAAAATCATGAATAATTGGTAGGTACGAATGCATATTATCCTGCTGTTTGTAAGGTGGATGTCAGGTTAGTGAGTCTGCATTTCAAATGTTTCCCTGATGTAAAGAAATGCAGTTTAAGAGCAGGTAGCCCACATAACTCGTATACTGCTCAGCATCTCAGTACAAAAAATTTTAAACATAGCCATTAGTCAAACATAATGTGTTGAGGGGAGCAATGATCTGAAATCAGGAACAAATTTTCAATAGGGCACTTATAAACTTAGAACAGTTTTAGAATGACACATTTTGTGTTAGTGATATCAAGAATTAAGACATTTTCAAGAAATAGCAATACACTGCAGTCGACTAATAATGATAATAATTAGAGCTGTACTTGACAAATGTAACTATAGAATTCTGCACAAGCGTGGTGTATTAAAATAACATAAGTGCAGCTCACTCAGGTTTTACAAACTAACAGAGCCACATATTCTCTCTTGGTCATAATAGAGCAGCTGCAAGTTAGTAAGTCCACAAGTACAATGGGAAAATACTTTAACTGTCCTCTACAAGTGTATGTGCCATAATTAAAGTTTGTAAATACTAGGTATCTTAAGTCACAACATTAATAAAAAGTAAAAGCAGCTGTCACAAAATCCAGCATTTAATTTCTGCTTCAGGAGTGAAAGGCAGCAACTTCAGTAGTTTGAACTAGCTGTTCGTATGATAGATAGTGTGTCGCTGTGTCAGAAAGTAGGTGTGGGTATGACTATGTGGCTGTGTGAGAGCAGATAAAAGGTAGATATATATACGTGTGTGTGTGTGTGTGTGTGTGTGTGTGTGTGTGTGTGTGTGTGTGTGTGTGTGTGTGTGTGCGTGTGTGCATGTGTGTGTGTGTTACATACCTCTTAACTGTTCAGATTCAGCCTCATAGTTTTGGTCTCCTTCTCATAAAATTTTTGGTTTTCTGTTAAATCACAGAGGACTGAAGTTACTAAATAATAACATATATATAAGTTTCATATCCTTCATTAAATGCATACTAACACAAATCCTGTTGTTCTATCAGCTTTCTATTTTTATAAGAGCAATATTTTAAATTTTGTCCCTATTTTGGGGCCTTTGTCTTCCCTTTATGCTAGTCTTTGACCAGATTTCTTGTGCCAAGAGGACGAGAGGTATGGTAAAGTACAACTGTATTATGTTTTGAATTTAAAAAATATATTATTTTGTATTGTTTTGAAGTTGCATTAAACACTAAGTGATGCCGTTTTCAAAGAGAAATGATACAAACAGCAAGGGTTTCCTAGGAACAATTTAGAATGACCAATCCACCTGCAGCACGTCTTGAGAATGTGGGAGGAAACAGGAGCACCTAGAGGAAAACCCATGCAAACACAGGGAGGACATGCAGACTCCACACAGAAGGCACCACATCTGAGAATCAAACCAGAAAACCTCTTACTGTGAGGTGATAACATTAACTGCTGTGCCACTGTGTTGCCCAGCTATGAAGACTAGTCTGCTGGAGTTTTTCATCTGCTAAATGCTATTCATCATCATTGTAACATTGTGTGCAACTTTCATAATACACTTATATGCATGTGCTTACTAGTGTGAGTAAATCTCAATATTATAATTGATAAAACTATACTTATGTAAAAGTAGCACGTTACTTTAGTTAGTAACTAGTAATAGTAATATATTACTTTTTTTTAGAAAGGTAATATGTAATAGTAATGTATTACTTTCACTGAAAAGTAACTAGTAATAGTAACTTATTACTTTTATAAGTAACTAGCACAACACTGTACACATGTATATGTGGGTTTCTATTTATTTATTGATACATACATACATACATACATAAATTTGTAATATGGGTAAGCTGCACTGGACCGAAGACCCATTTCAGGCATGACCCAGGCCAAAAGGCAAGTAGTAAAACAGAATTTACAAAAGCTGAAGTACAAAGAATGACGATAACAAAATTACAAAACTTCATAAATTATATGCATGTCAAACTGGAAACTAATAGGCTGAAATAAGATAATTAAAGTACTATTATGGAGGATGAAATGAGGAAATGCTGAGTTTGCAGACAGAGTATCATTTTACAGCATATACTCTGTGGCAGGGAGTCAGGCAGATTATATTCAGGCAATGTACAACTTAAAAGCATGACAAAATGCATACCTGGTACATGGGAAAATAAAGGCAGAGAAAACGTGTCCATCAGCTAATAAGGCTGAACTAGATGTTCTATTAAGGTTGAAATGATGTTTCATGACCGTTAAACAGTAAATTAGCTATGACTGACAAAGTAGTGACACTGAGAGGGTTTCATGATTATGTTCTTCAAAATGACTTTTAAAATCACCTAGAAATGAGGGTAATTGGACATACTGAGGTAATTTGTTTCAATATTCCAGGGCGATTTTAGAAAAAGATCTTTTACCAATTGCAATGGCATGTGGTGACCTAATGAGGTGGTATGTATTTGACTTTCTCGGAGAGTGGGGGGATGGGTTCTGTACTGAAAGAACTGCTTAAGTTGGAAACAGTGATGCTCATGTTTGTAGGTCTCTGTGTTCAGTAAGAAGGAAGCTCTACCCTCCACTGATAGGCAATTACACTTCCTGAGTGTAATGCAGTGGTGTTCATGGGAAACACAGATAAATAAACCATAATATTTTTTTTTTCATTCCTCTGTTGGACCTGCATATTTTTGGAGGGGAATGTAAAACTATGAGTGGGAGGGTATATTCTAACCTAGAGAGCAGGGCACTGTTGCCAATGACTTGTCTTTTTTTTTTTTAAACAAGAAATCTCTTTATTAAATTAGCATGTATGGCATAGGCAATGTTATATTTATATAAATGAAAATAAACCATAGTGACACAATCTCAGTTGCAAACATTATACATTCCAACCCGTGCGACACAACTGTAGCTGCAAATATTATACATATAATATATCCAGTCATTGTCAGTCGAACATTACATAGTTCATTCTAATCCTGCCTAGTTTTAAACCTTGTTACTCCTCTATATGAATTGATCCCACATTTCCCATTTTTCCTATGTAATTTGCTCCTACCCTTTTCTAAATATCCCAGTTACAGTTGTTTTATCTCTACTACTATCCTCGCTACTACTAGTAAAGTTGGTTTAGACTTTGATTTCCAATTTTTAACAATTGCTTTTTTGGCAGCCATCATAATTAGACTCAACAAGGACTTACTATGTCTAGGCAATTTTGATTCTGTATCATAGCTCAAAAAATCATTTCCCTAGTTACTCCAGTTTGCTCACCCAGCATCTCAAACAGAGCAGTCTGCAGGCAATGTTTAAAGTCTGCCAACTCACCATACTCAGAGAAAATACATTCCTAGTTATCTCTTTCTTCCCCATCACACCTCCAACATTGGCTGTCTACCTGAGGAAAACTTCTTTGCAGTCTGCTTGGGGTATAAAAATAGCTATGTAAACACTTCCAGGCAAAGATCCTAAATTTTCTAGATTTTCTTGCATATTTGATAGACATTATATATCCCCCATTGTTTCTTTGTGAATTGCTTATATAATCTCTCTTCTCAATCATTCCTCACCTCCTCTGATTGATTCTTACAGTTATCATGCAATATTTTATATGCACTACTAATTATTCCTTTCTTACCAGCAACTTCTGTCATAGATTCTATTAAAAACTCTACCAGTGGTGGTCTTTCATTTCTTTCTCTGTGCCTATACTCTGATATCAGCCCTTGATATGGAAGGCAATCTCTAGCCTGCAGGCCAAATAAGTTCTTGGGGTCTTCCCATTCTATTACCTCTCTCTCTCTCTACTTATTTGCTCCCAATACATTGGTTCATTTGCCAGGTTTCTTCAATATATTCCCACCCCCTCTAGCCTATTGTCTGTATTGTCAATTCCATACCTATCAGCAAAATCTCCTTTCTCCATTCTCATGTTGACTTAGTTCTTAGAAGACCTTCTACCACTTTATGAATATAATCTTCTATATGTTTATTGTTGTTCTTAAAGGTCTGCATCCAAAATCCGAGTCTCTCCCTGTTACTTGAGCTTCGCCCCATTTCATTATCATCTCTTTCCACTTTGAATTATAGTTTTCTGCTTGTGCAGTGTATAGGAGCCATAGCTGTGTTGCTCTGAAATACCCTTTCAGATCAGATAATCCCAATCTGCCCTGTTCTATTGGAAGAATAAGCTTAGCTCACTTGACTCTTGCCATCTTCCCTTCCCAGATAAAATCCTTCAGCTCTAACTGCTATCCACAACTTCTCCTCTGGTTGATAAAAATATGCCTGAGCAGTGTATAAGAATAAAGGGACTAAAACATTTTAAATTCTTGTATCATAGTGTCAATATCCATATAATAGAGCTTCCATTTTCTCAGTTTTTATATTATATTTTGTTTAGTCTCTTCCACATATCCTTAGCTGCCACACTGGTATCATTTTTAATCCATACTCTTAAATACTGCATTTTATCATGTCCCCATAAACATGGATAGTGCTGAACCAATTTGTAAGGGGGTACATAATTTACTGCTATTGCTTTTGATTTATCTTCATTAATTTTGTATCCTGAAAAGGTTTGAAACTGTCTCAATATGTTCCACAGCAATGTAATGTCGCTTTCTGGTTTTGTCATGTATAAGATAATGTCATCTGCAAACAGAGCCAGCTTTCCTTGACTACCATACCAATTATATCCTTGAATTTCTGAGTCCCTTATTTTCTTTGCCAATGGTTCTAAATATAATGCAAATAAGAAAGGAGAGAGAGGACACCCCTGTCTGGTTCCTCTGCTCAAGCAGAGATTATCAGAGAGGACCCCACCCACTTTAATTTTCACCTCTGATTCTTCGTATATCTTCCTAATCAACCTTATAATTTTATCAGGGAATGCAAATGCTTCCATTGCTCTACTCAAAAAATCCCAATTTACTCTATCAAATGCTTTCTCTGCATCAAGACCCACCAGCAACAGTGGTATTTTCTTACAGCTTCCCCTCTGGATCATTGCTGTTCTGTTTATGCTGTCAGATGTTTGTCTCCCCACCACAAAACCACATTGATCCATATCTATCAATTTTGACATCACTTTTGCTATTCTTTTAGGCATTATAGACATAAATATTTTATAATCATGATTTAGTTTTGAAATGGGCCTGTATGAAGTTGGATCTGATGGATCTTTACCTTCTTTAGGTATCACAGCTGCTACCACTTTCTTCCAGGATATGGTACTTCTCCTCCTTTTAAAATACTGTTAAACAAAACCTTCTGTATCTTTATCAGTTTTTCATCCTGGCTTCCAAACTTCCACAGAAATATCATCTGTTCCTGGGGACTATCCTGTAGATTGGTTATACATCACCATTTTTATCTCATCTCCTCCTATCTTAACTGTTTGTAATTGAGCTTCCTCTCCCTCTAGCCTTGGCATATTTGATTCTTTCATAAACATTTGTACTTTTTCTTGATTTCCATATTTCTCTGCTTTATACAGTCTTTCATAGAATTTCTGAAATATTTAAAATACTTCTACAGGATCCCTTTTTATCTTCCTTGGTATAGGCTCCCTAAGCTTGGGGACAGCCATTTCTACTTTCTGTTGCCTGAGTCATTGAGCTAAAAGTTTTTGTGCTCTGGAGTTATCAGAAAACAGTTGCTTAACAGCAATGTTTCTAAGCTCATCCATATTATCAAGGTAGTCCCTTATTTTCTGTTTAGCATTCTGTAGTTGCACCTCTTTTTGCTCTGTAAGATTCCCCCTATTTTGCAATACTTTAATATTTGTCAGTCCCTCTAAATAATTCTTGATACAGCTTAACCATATCTCCTTTTATATTATTTCCACCCTATTTTTAAATTCCATTTTAATTTTATCTAACTCTCTAACTATATTTACAGAAGAAGTTTCTATCTTCTCTAATAGCTTCTAAAAATTTCCACTACCCATTCCTTAAATTCCTCTCTTTTCAAAAGATAGGTGGGAAAGCACCAGTGTCTCATTTTTATTTCATTATCCTGTGTTTTTATTTCATTTATTATTGTTGCATGATCTGAAATAGTTATTGGGTGTATATCAAGACCTTCAATTAAATGCACATGTTAGTGCAAAATGTAAATTCTGTCTAGCCTAGCCCAGTTTTTGTATTTTGGGGAATAATATGTAAATTCACTCTGAATTCATAGGACTGAATTCACATCTTCCATGCCAAATAGTTTCATACATTTCTTTACAATTCTACCTTTTTTGTTATATTTCCCTTTCTGGGTCCTGTCAGACACATATTCACTGTTGCAAATGAAATTCCAGTCTGCACCTACAAGTAATATTCCTTGCAGAAAGCTGATTATTGCTCCCATAATTTTCTTTAGCTCCATTAGAGCAGTTTTCAGTGGAACATAAATACATGTCAGTGTAATCCTCCTCCCTTGCCAGTAGCCCATTTGTACTACAAATCTAGGATTGTCTTTTTTTATTTCCTCTTCTATTACTATTGGAGCTCCTCTTGCAATTAATACAACTACTTCCTTCCTTTACCCCAGGTATTCTGCTGAATAACCATCCTGAAAACCTTGCTTTATCAAATTTACATGTTCAGTTCTTTCCAAGCATGTCTCCTGTAGCATAGCTATTTGCCCTATACATTTTTAATATAGTTCACTACTCTTTCTGTTTTGTATTTATCTGTGAGACCATTAATGTTTAAGAACATTATAGAAAGAATCATATTCTTGAGGGATTATTCCCACCTTTTATGTATAACACCTTTTGTATTAAATGCCTAGTTCCAGCTTTTGCATTACCTGCATGCACTGTTTGGCAGGTTAATTTTTTATACAATTCTTTCTTGTCATCTCCATTTGAGCCTATGTCACATCTTGAAGAACCTTTTTGTTTTATTGAAAACCCTCAAATAAAATTACATGCACATCCTCAATATCCCCCTAAAACGTACTAACTTAATAACACACAAAACTATATACATCTTCAAACACTGAAGTTTTATCCATTAATAGGAGCAAAGTTCCAAACTGACAGCCACAGACACACAGACTTGAGCTAAACAGAAAAAAAGATTATCCATGCTAAGATGCATGATAGAAAATGTGATTCTATTAAATGCTGTCTAGTTTTGCCTTACCTTTATAGCTGTCCTAGCTGGGAGAACAATTGCTTGCTTTCAGAAAACATTTTCTTTGAGCCATTTCTCTTTATCAGTCTGCTAGTGACATGAGAACCAGATACAGGACTGTTATTAGAAAAGACCTTATAATATTCAATATTCTTTTTCATTTACTTGCTTTCAGTTAAAATGCGTTACTATATAAAGCTAATGGCCTTATTCCAGTCATTCCCTTATGCAAGAATAAGAAAAGGCACACTAATTTTTCTTTTGTCATGCTCTTTTAGCTAGATCTCTCTTTTTCCTTTTTTTATATTACAGTGCCTACATTTATTAAAACTGAACAAGGAGAAAGAGAGAAGGGAGACAGAAACAAAAAAGAATAAACAGAAGCACCTATTTACATTAGTATCCCCATTGCATTTAAAAATAAGTGAAAAACTTACTTTACAACATGAAGAGAAAATCATACACTACTTAAGTAATACTGTTAAGAAAAAAAATGTTTTACTTACAGTTAACTCTCTCCCTCCTCTTCCCCTTTCCTGAGTATTTTTCTAAACATTAATGACATGAAGAAGGGGATATGCTTTAGAGTCAACAAGAAGTTTAACAAAGTCCAAACAAGTCCAATATTTTCAGATTTTCTTGTTCTTTCCTGTTTCACAAATACAATTATTGCTTTATAATCCCACATTTGTCAGTTTCCAAGTTACTGATTTTAGTCTCCAAACGTTAATGACAGTAGGGCATATGCTTTAGAGTTCCCTACAAGTTTAACAAAGTCAAGAAAGTCCAATATTTCCAGATTTTTTTTGTTCTATTCCTGTTCATCTCCATCTTCCAGACCCTGTCTCTGCTTCATCTCCAGTGTACTCTTGATTCTTTTAGTGAACTCCTGCAGATTTTCCCCCCTCTCGACCATTTTCTGCTGAAACCTTGAGAAAGGTTTTGCTGACACAGTCTCTCTGTGGTCTTTATTACCAGAAGAATAAGAAGCAGAATCTCCTTCTGCTTCACAGCTCACTTTTTGTTGAACAAACATTTGTATTTCTTCCTTAGCATGCACTTCATCAAAAATGTTTTTGTTCCTCCAGGAAAGAATACCTTAAAGACAGCTGGATACATCAATTTAAATTTCACACCTGTGTCTCAACATGCCCTGAAGAGTGGACAGAATTTGCTCCTCTTCTGCCTGGTGTACAATGAGTAATCATTCTCCACAAACACTCTGCTGTCTCCCACTTTTAGTACTTTATCCTTCTGCCACAATTTTGTCAGAATCAACTCATTCTGCTGGTAAGATTGCATTTTTACTATTAAAGGTAAAGGTCGTTTTCTCATAGCCAGGTTTGGAGTGTACTCATGATGTGCCCTTTCAATTAACAACTCCTGCTGTGGGATACCAGTCCAGTTGCTTATTTGTGCTTTCATAAAATTAATACAGTCTGTTCCTTCCAGCTTTTCAGGAACAGCAGGAAATCATTTTCTCTATGTGCTCTGTCTTTTAATTCTATTATTTTTTGAAACATTTGTTCTTGTGCAGTCTCATATTCATTTCAACCTCTGAGTTTTGCAGTTTTATCATCTCATCTGAGTATCTGTTTAAAGCTTCTTCCATTTTTTTCCAGCCATTTATTGTTTGAGTTGATATACTCCATCAGTGTTTTATTTATTTTAGTCAGGTCTGTATGCAATTGCTTTATACTTTGCTCTAGGCCACTGGACGTCATGTCTGGAGCCTGCACTGCTTTTTGCTGAACAGCTACAGTACTTTTCCCACTCATTGTTTTTCATCACCTTTTGTAGCTGATTTTCCTTCAGGTCCTCTGTATTTATTTTTCTGACATCCATGCACTGCACTTACTAGTTAGTTACTGCAAATTATTTAGAAATCCTGGTCCATTGGGTCTCTCTGGGAGAG
Organism: Protopterus annectens; assembly: GCF_019279795.1. Taxonomy (NCBI): domain Eukaryota; kingdom Metazoa; phylum Chordata; order Ceratodontiformes; family Protopteridae; genus Protopterus; species Protopterus annectens. The sequence goes on from NC_056739.1 coordinate 998,166,854, forward strand.
CCAGATGTAAGCTGTTATTCAATGTGCAGTCATCTTGGATTTCTGATGCCAATAGCTTGTTTTGACTCTTTTGTAAGCAAGTGGGGGATTTTATAGGCTACTCTGAGCTCAGTGATTTTTTTTTTGTACTTATGGCTCTTCATGAGGTCAAAAAAGAAAGAGAGTGATCTAACAAAAGGCACAGGTATTTTTGTATTTTTCACAAAGAGTAGCTGGTGCTGGAAAGGGTCAAAAATACAAAGTGGTTGTGTTTTGGTTAGCCCTGTATTTGTCACAAATAACATGCAAGCATATTTGTGTTTATTTAGAATTAGTTTATTGGTAAATATACATTTCTAGAGTAGGTTGAAGTCATTCTGCATTAGTTTAATTTTATTTTGTGATGCTGAAGCCCTACTGATGACAATGTCATCAGCATATAATGTTTAAGTTGGTTATAGCTCTGTGTACGTCACTAATGAACAATAAAAACAGCAATGATCCTAGAACTGACCCCTAAAGTACACCTGTAAATGCAGAGTCAGGGTTTGTGCATGCAGTATCAGTACAACACAGCAAAAGTACTGTCACATAAGTAATCTTGAAACTAGTACTTCATCGGAACCACATTTTCAACAGAAGCCAAGAACAACTCAACACTGAGCAATAAGAATCCCCAGGTTGGATCAGAAAATCTGTGACAATATTCAAAAAGCCATCATTAAATATTTCTGCTGGTACTTTGCTTTGGCTTCTTTTGGATGTAATAGAGGCAAAACAATTTGGTCATTTGTGTTTCTGGTTTCCTCTTTACTGCGTACTTTGGCAATCTTGAAACAAGTAGCAAATATTATCAGAAAAGTAGCATTGAGCTTTTGCAGAACAATATTATAGTCAACACATTCAAATGCTTTCATGAGGTCTACAATCATAGCATCTCAGTTTTTCCCCTTCAGCATTATTGAAGACAGTATTAATCTGCAAGAAAATATGTGTGTGTGTGTGTGTGTGTGTGTGTGTGTGTGTGTGTGTGTGTGTGTGTGTGTGTGTGTGTGTGTCATAAGCTGAATAAATAACATTGTATACACTGAGTACAGTGCCTCAGTGGCTAAGAGATCACTACAAAGCTCTAGACCTCAAGGTTCGATCCTCATGTCTGTTCACTGTTCATGTGGAGGTTGCATGTCTGACCCATATCTGCGCAGGCCTTTTCTGACTACTTTAGTTTCATTCCACCTCCCAAAAACATATGATTGACTGGCTGGTTTAATATGTCCATAAATATTTATTTTTTATTTATTTACTCTATTAACTGGTTTAGTCCCACAAGTCTTTTACCAGGTCAGATGTAAAATGGTATAGATAATATTAATATACTTCTTTTACACCTGAGTTTGTGGATGGGGTCATGGACCAGAAAAAGTGCAAAATAACAGAAGTAACAGCCTGTAGTTGCAGTCCTAAACAGTTGCATGTAGTCTCCTGCAACTTGCAGACTTTGAAAATAGAACATTAGCATAAAATGTAAATACTGCATAGCACATAAGTTTTCGATACTACTAAGAAAAAAGTTACAAAAAATGAGAATAGCAAAAATTACACAAAGTTATAAGCATTATCAAAGAGGTAATGTAAAATCTGAAACCCTTCAGAATGATATTGCAAATATGTGTCTCACAAGCTAATTTATTTTTGCTTCAGAAAAATAGAGATGTAATACATTGGCCCTCTTTCTTTAAATTACTGATACCACCAGCATTTTGGCCATTTAGCCTAGTTGTCTTGGTAAGTCAAACCTGAAAATAGGTACATACATCAAACAAAATATAGGTACATCATGTGAAGAGGTAAATCAAACCTGAAAATAGGTACATACCACCAGAGTAGGTACAGCTGAGAAGTATAGCCCTGATACTGTCACAGTAGGATAGTGCGTACAGGCTGCAGGAATTAGAGGCAGAATAATGCAGATACACATCCAGACTATGCCTGCATGAAAGACCAGCCAGACTATGCCTGCATGAAAGACATAAAGTAGGACTAGATCCATATAGTGAGCATGAAGGTGAATAACTTTAATAGAAAATAAAATAGCAAGGATCTTTTCTGCAAGAAAGATGATTCACATAGCATTACCTACCAAATGAGTGAGGTTTAATATAGAAATCCTTTTAGCTTTTGTAAATAAGTAAGTATATCCAAGATTCATGTTTATACCATTTTAAATAAACAAATTCTAAAAGCTTCATCTGATTTCAGTTTTTATCTTTCTTTAGGTTCCCAGATTTAATGGCCATCAGAAAGCTGATAACTAACAGTCCATACTGGTCTATAACACTCCATTACCTGGCTTACATTTCTGTGAGTTGATTGGCCTATTTGACTTCTCGACCTCATTATAACTGGTTATTTTAATTTTCATCAATTTATTTTTTAGCTAACCCCACCCCGACACCCCCAAGAGCTAATTTTTCTAAACCTTTGTTTGGTCTTCCACCTTATTTTGAGTGTCCTTGATAAGCACGGAACTTTCTTCATCAGGTCTTCTTGTTTAGTTACAACACATTTTTTTTTTCCTTTGGCTTTTACATAAATAGCTGTAAAGGTGTGATCTGTTACATTACCTGATGAAGTCCATCTTTGGACAAAATCAGTTATTGTGAATGATATGAAACTATTAAGATGTTCCAAGATGATATTGTTCTTTCTTAGGGCTACATGTACATACATGACACAATTCCTTCTAAAAGGTAGCACTTAATTGGACCTCAAATGAGCCACTGCTGGGAAGAGGAAGCTCTAAGAGGGGAGGGTAGACCATTCCCTTGAACCTGAAAGTTGCCACAATCCCTACCATCTGACTTTCATCATAGGGGATTGATTGGGTAATTATGCACCCAGAGCAGGACAAAATGGGGCATAGGACCCACATCTAGCCCAAAAGTGTCTGGTTTTCCCCACCACAGTAGTTTCCTCACCTCTAACTGCAAATATAGGAACACGGAATATAGGAATGACAACTATGCAAGTGATCACAAGGGCCATAAGATGCCTAGCTATATACACCTTTAAGCAGACAGACAAAAGTTCTTGCCACCCTTGTCAAGATCTTGATACTGCTTACCTCACAAATCAAGCAGGGCTTTACATGATAAGTGTTCTGTAAATCTGTGTCTAACCATCCAATCATCAAGACTAGCCTTAAAGGTAGCCAAAGTAGCACTTTGTTTGACCTGTAATCAGAGCTTATTCTATAGGCTGTGAATATACTGTGTTAGTAACCTATCCCTCCAGTGAGCCTTGCTTATGTTTTGGTATAGATTTAGATCTTTAGTGCAGATGTTATAAGGCACTGTTCTTGGGGAAAAGTAGGAGGCCTTTCATGGCTTGAAAAGCTAGATACACATCATCCCAGGGACTACTGAGTATAAGGAGAGGCAGGCTAATCTTTTGGGATAGTTGAAGGTGTTAAGACCTTTAATTTTCTTGGTTAGAAATCTTTGGGCCTCTCTAGTTGAGCAATATGCTTGGATTTGTACATACCAAACTGTACACTGTATTCAATGATGGGTTTGATAAGGGAACTATACAGGGGTAGCATGACTTTTTTGTTCTTGTGGATATTCCCTTACTAATTATCTGGGCCAGATAGAAGGATTTCCTGACTATGGTGGAAACATGATAATCAAATGAGAGAGAGAGAATGTCCACATAAGTGCCCAGGGCATTTATGATCATCTCGATCTGAAGAAGAATACCATTTACGACATATGAGATGGGAGAAGCTTTTGCCTAACACTAGTGTTACAATACACTTTTTTGCATTTAACATAAGACCAGCTTCAGTACACCAGTTATATGCATATTCTGCTCCTTGCTGGAGCTGTTTATTATTAGTGTATAAGCAGATAACAGTACCCAGCTTGCAGTCATCAGCAAACTTAGTCAACCACAGTGGGATTTTGCTTTAAATGTCTGTAAAATAAATGCCAAACAGGTGAGTGCTTACTATGGATCCCTGGAGCAACCTACTCATTACATTCAGAGAGGGTACCAGTAACTTTCACAACCTAGGAACTGTTGGATAGCTAATTTGCAATCCAGTTAACAAAGTTGATGCTTACAGTTTAAGTTTGTCTAATTCCAGCATTGGGAATAGTATCATAAGCCTTGGCCAGGTCAAAGTAAGAAGTATGCACATTGTGACTACTACCCACAGCCTCTGTAACCTTTTCAAAGAAGCTTACTAGGTTCAGGAGACATGATCTGTATGTCACAAAACCATACTGACAGGGATCTAGTTCAGTTACTTTGCCTATGCCTGTACAAATGAGTTCTGCTATGATACATTCCATGACTTTGCATATGAGGCTGGTGAGGCTGATGGACCTATAATTACTTGGGTCTTTAGAGATGCCTCACTTGTATAGGGCTATCACAGTGATTGTTCTCTAAGCAGTAGACACAAACCCTGTGGATAAGCCATGATTAAACAGTTTAAGTAGAGGCTCAGGCAGTACACACTTGGCACTGATGAGACTGCAATCTGGAATGTTATCTGGTCCCATGGACGTATTATTTTTAGCCTTTGAAAGAGATTTAAGACTTGTACCAAGGTGAGTTCAGAGAACTAAATTTTCAGGGACAGTAGAAACAACAATGTGGGTAGGTGTGGTAAAGATATCAATAAATTTGTCTGCTAATATATTGGCCATACCGTTGGGATAAGATTGTATGATATTATTATGGATGAGATTGATGCACTGATAGACATTATTCCTCAATTTTCAGACACAGTTTGATTTGTAGCTTCATTTGGTATACATGGCAATCTTAAGTTCATATTCTGCTTAACATTTTCTAAAATTCCTTGCTACCATGTTTCAGTGTGGTCTCGTAGGAAATGGGAGTAATTGCTGGGAATTTTGCATATATCTTTTACAAGCAGAAATAGGTTTGTCCCGGAGAAATCCCTTAAGATGGCCTTATTAGTTGACAGGGCAGTGTGACTATGTCTGACAAAGATGATTATCAATTTATGGTCAGATTTAACAATGGATGAGGAAATGTAGGGTGAGGTACAGACAGGAGCTAGGTTATAAGGATCAGCTCAAGGATATTAGGAACTTCCAGTGGGTAGTTTTACAATTTGCTCCATCACATTGGTATTAAAGTATATGAAATGCTGAGCATAACTATTTTTGGACATGTATGTGTGCCAGTCAATGCTTGGGTAATTGAAGGTCCCAGCAAAAAGGTATTTGGTTTGATATCTAATGTTATTAAGGTAATTTCCATGATCTTTGAAGGGCATTGATAGGAATTTGTACATAGTAAATGATGTAATAGCTGGATTTCTTAGGGGTAATTTGAATCTCCAGGAGCTCCAAGTTAGTCCCATGGGTAATTTTGATGTGAGGTAATGGCATTTCTAACCAATGCAGATATTCTGCTACAGTTTCCCAAAGGTTTGAAGGCACAATAGATGCTAAACTCTGGTATCTATGGAGTGATGCCACTGTACTGAGACCATACCTTAGTAACTATACAAATATGATTGTGATGAAGTTGCAGGAGAGCCTCAAGTTCTGGTATCTCTCTGTTTAGAAGCCTATCATTGAGTAGAGCCACCATGATGTTGTCTGAATTTCAGTTTGAGTCTGTTATTTAGGGATAGCAAAGCCTTTAGCCAGTACACATAAGCCCTGGTATGAGAGGTGTAAACCATGCCTGGCAAAACAGGAAGTCTCATCCAAGACTGACACATAATGGGGCCACCTTAGAATGACACTAATTACTTAATCTATTGATACATTCAATTATCTTGTTTTTATATCTAGACATCATTCTTGGTGAAGGGAAGATACTACTCAAGAAAAATTTCTTTCCTGCCTCTAACACATGAATAGTAGGTTCTCTCTTGGTGGAGCATTTCATATCATTGATTCCAGGATGAGCTACCACTAGCTCATAGTCATATTTGTCTTTGGCTTAAGGGTCTCCAGGGCCCTATTAACATCAAACATCCTGACACCGGACAAACAGCTTACACTCACACTGATGAGTGTAGAGTCTGTATGCCTAACTATAGACTCAATGATGACTAAAACATTTTCTGGTGTAGAAGCAGACTTAGTGGGACTCTTCCTGCTGGATCGTGGATGAGCTGTGCATACTTGCAGTGTCTGTGAATTCAGAAGTAGAGGTGTTGACTTGTGTGCTGGAGGCTGGGATATTTTAAAGTTTATTCTAGAAGGTTTGGTCAAGTTTTTCTTTACAACTTCAGCATAAGTTATGGGCCTTGCAGTGTGTCATAAAGGTACGATGCATACCAATAGCGGACTGATGTGAAAAGTTTGCCTCTATGTTTCTTAAATATTTACATGTCTCTCAAGTTGTTCTATCAGTTGGTAGTAAGAGTGAATATTCAGTAAGCATAAGGCATTTTCTACATTGCCTTAGAGCACCTAATGCAATCAGATTCAGCACAGACGTGATGAGAGCAGGCTGCTGGGGCATGTTATGGGGAGGGGGGACTGCACCTTGCATAGTACTCAGGGGTTGAAATTAGACTGCTATACTAGACCCTAAAAAGTTATTAAGTATTTAGGGTAATATTCTGCTATTAGTTTAGAGGCTTGCAAATGTATTACTACTTGTGTTTTGGTATTACTAGCTATTAATAGTGCTGATATCACCACAGCTAGGAATCAATGTGTCTTTGGTCTTCTCTCACCAGAAGCAGAACAGTAGCACTAATCCCAAGTGCTTCCTAAGAAATGACATTTTGTTGATCAGCACTCTTACAAAAGATGACAGTCCTACTTTGTGGCTGCTCTATTATTTAGACTTTGCATTTCATCTGCATATGCTCTATGCAACAGCTATCTGTTTGGTGCACAATTGGCATGGCTTCTGTAGCCATGTTGCAAGTTACATTATAGTTTCATGGGGAATACTAGGCTAGATGCATCTAGATACCTTTGCAGACCATCTAAACTCTAGCCAATTTCCTTCAAAGGTGAGAATCAGAACCTGCACCCCTTGTCTCTGAAGTATACACTTTAACCATTATGTCACCCACAAGCCCTAAAATATCATATCAGAATTGGGAGTTGGATTTTTCCTTCATTTTCTTCTGTACATTTGTCCTACACAGTGGGAACTGTGTTTCTGAAATGTACCCTAAGACTGCAACACAAGAGAGCGGTGATGGCAGTAATTCCTTCTACTAAAACAAGTTATAATACTTATGTAGCTTCTTTTTCCCTTTGTTTTTGTTCCTAGTCAGTTATACTGTTTACAAGTGTGAAGTGATATATAACTAAGTTAGGGGAGAGCAATACAGCTCAAAAGTACTGATAGTAGAGGACCTGGTTCCTCCCTTAATTCTCCGCATGGACATGTCTACTGTAAGATACAGCCCAATAAAAATGCTAATAATGGGCATTCAAGGGCCTTCAGAGTTATTTCTGCCAAACCATCCAGTATATTTATGTTTTCCTTTTTATCATCTGCTCTTCAAAAATATTAACAGTTGTGTTTCTTTCCCAAAATTAATTCTTTTGCACTACTGTTTCTGAGCTCAACACTTTGCACAATATGCTTTTCTCTATCACTAGACTCATAGCAATACATGTTTTCACACGTCTTGCTTTAACAGCATGCATTTCAAAACCTTATTATTCCTAGCTAACAAATATCAATCAATGCCAAGAGTTTAACATAGCTGTTACAGTGTCTGGTCACTTGATCCAGTTTGTAAATTAAGGTGACAGTGAATGCATGCTCCTTTTGCAAGTATTTCTATGTTTTGTGTAGAACTTTTTGTAACTGGGATAACGACTAATTCACAGGAAATTTATCAGTGTTTCTTACTGATGATTTTCATCCATCCCATCCCCTGGGTCTTGCTCAATGTCTCCTCTTTTTTAACCCAATTGACCAGTTTCTTCGTCTCGCAGGGATAAAGTTCAGCACACTGCTGGACATAGTTTTCTCAGTTATGGGTGCAACACAGGAAACTGTCACTCACTCCCACACTCTGTGTACTATCCCGCCAAGTGCTCATGCTGCTAACTGGCCATAGGTCAACCTGCAGTCAGGGCATCATTCCTCTGTGCCACTGGAGTGGGAGAAGATGATTTGGGTTCAGGGAAACTCTTGTCGTATGAGTGGGTTAGCTAATGAAAGAGGGAAGGAAGAAGCAAACCGTGATGGATAGTTGGAAGGAAGGCTGGATGGATAACAGCAAGGTCGGAAGTATGAAAGTAAGGAAAGAAGGAAGGTAATGAAGATTGCAATTGCCTTTCCTCTTGGGAAAATTATGAAGACAACCAGTAAGTCAAGTAAGCCATCGTCTGGACGATGGAATGACTAGCAGTAAATTTCTATTATTCTGTGTGAGTAAAAAACATAGACAAGATGGATGATAGTGTGCGTGTGTGTCTTCTTTTCTGCTACCCAAAAGAGGTTTACCAAAATCTCAGGAGATTCCTCCCTATTGCATCATATTTAGATGTGACATCATTAGCTGTTGCTGTGTCATTAATATGGAAGGAAGAAAATGGGTTTATATGTGGCCATATTTCACAATACAAATTCTGTTCAACAGATAAACAGAATTATAATTATCAATATCATTTCAAAACATCTTTAGAAAGGTATTACTTGAAGTTTTAGCATCCCCTTTGATCTCAGATTGATGCCTTAATTAAACTGCATTGTCAATTGCTGACTTAATTTAGTAGCACAGTGCTGTTGACTTTGTTGTGTACAGCCTTTATTGAATTTACATTTAACATTTTAACACGGTTTACGTACTCCAGTGTTTTTCAAACATAGAGAAAAGAGAATTTTATTAAAATAGAATTCAAAAATGTAAGGAAGATTAAGGCTGTAGGGGGAAGAGCTTGCTTCCTAAAATTCCCTTGTAATAAATGCTTTGTGATCTTGTTATATTTAGTTTTATTTTATATCTTTGTAATACGAGTGGGTTTTGTGAT